>NC_142071.1:2110000-2172500 GCF_059756535.1 Pantherophis guttatus
ATCAAACTAGACATACCCAGTTCCTGCAACCGTTCTTCATAGGTTTTAGCCTCCAGCCCCCTAGAAAAAAGGAGGGGGGGAGCTCATTGTAAAGCTGAATCACAGGATCTACCCACGGTGGCGCAGTGGTGAGAGTGCAGTACTGCAGGCTCCTTCTGCTGACTGCCGGCTGACTGCAATTTGGCAGTTCGAATCTCACCAGGCTCCAGGTTGACTCAGCCTTCCATCCTTCCAAGGTTGGTAAAATGAGGACCCAGATTGTTGGGGGAAAGAGGCTGACTCTGTAAACCGCTTAGAGGAAGGCTGTAAAGCACCGTAAAGTGGTACATACGTCTAAGTGCTATTGCTGTTTTCCTTCCTTCCTTCCTTCCTTCCTTCCTTCCTTCCTTCCTTCTTTCCTTAATTCCTTCCTTCCTTCCTTCCTTCCTTCCTTCCTGCCTGCCTGCCTGCCTGCCTTCCTTCCTTCCTTCCTTCCTTCCTTCCTTCCTTCCTTCCTTCCTTCCTTCCTTTTTGCCAAGGTGGCGCAGTGGTTAGAATGGAGAATTGCAGGCTAATTCTGCCCACTGCCAACAGTTCGATCCTGACTGGCTCAAGGTTGACTCAGCCTTCCATCCTTCCGAGGTTGGTAAAATGAGGACCCAGATTGTTGGGGGAAAGAGGCTGATTCTGTAAACCACTTAGAGGAAGGCTGTAAAGCACCATAAAGCGGTATATACGTCTAAGTGCTATTGCTGTTTTCCTTCCTTCCTTCCTTCCTTCCTTCCTTCCTTCCTTCCTTCCTTCCTTCCTTCCTTCCTTCCTTCCTGCCATAGTGGCACAGTGGTTAGAATGCAGTATTGCAGGCTGACTCTGCCCACAGCCAGGAGTTCGATCTTCACCGGCTTAAGGTTGACTCGGCCTTCCATCCTTCCGAGGTGGGTCAAATGAGGACCCAAATCGTTGGGAGCAAGAGGCTGACTCTGTAAAAAAACCACTTAGAGAGGGCAATGAAGCTCTGCGAAGCGGTATATAAGTCTAAGCGCTGTTGCTATCTGCCTAGTGATATAGGGCAGCACAAGAGGAGAGCAGGGGATCTAGTTTCATGGCCCTGACCTGGAATTTTTTGGGCACCCAGGAGGGGAAACTGAGGTTAACGGTGTTGTAGAGATTAAAGAAGATGAAAAGAGCGCCAGTTACCTGCCTCCTTAGGCCTATTGCTCAACTCTGCCTTCCAGTATGTGGTGCTTACTACCTGAGTTGAACTTAAGAGTTGTTATGGCTATACTGGCTGAGTTGTAATCTGAGTTGACGAGAGTTGACGAGAGGAATTGTAATCCTCTTCAACCCCTTGGGGGGTTGGCCAAGTTAAAGAAGACTGCCTTGGTAGAGAGGAGGGTTGGTGGGTTTTTTCCCCCCCTCCTCCTTTTCTTTTTGAGAGCTTCTGCTTTGATGAGTAAAAACAGATGGGTTTTTTTTCACCCTCTATCTTCTCCCAACATCTGTTCCCGCCATCTTTCCATGATCATAATTAATTAATTAATTCCAACCATCTCGGGTATCTGACCCTGAACAGTTCGGATGAAATTAGACGATATGCTTGGATGCTTACAACCTTCAACCAAAGTTAAGATCCGGGCTAAAGAAAATACTTGAAGCTGTCTTCAGAAAGGGGACAACCGAAAAATATTGGCCAACCCTCATCTTTCCCTACCGAGGACTTGAAGAGGCTTTTCAAATTATTTTTTATGGAGACTGCTGGTCAGATTCTTTACTGGGATACAATTCTGATCGTCTTTTGACCTGCAACCTAGCATCACACCGGCCTGTCCAGATGATACTGGCTGGAGCTGGGGCTGATGTTTTGGGGAGCGCCATAACCGAGAGCAGATTGTGGCTGTTTGGCTCGGAGTCTCAATCCCGCCAGGCTTGAGTTACAGGGGTCCCTATACATGTAGGGCGAAGGGGCACCAGGCCCATACATGGAAGCCGAGTGCCCAGGAGGACTTGCCAAGCTGTTGAAGTTTTCCAGAGATGGGACCCCAGGCAGAGAAGCTCCGGCGGCTGCTGGGAACACATTCTGGGGTGCAAAAGAATTGAGGTTGATGGAGTTGAAGAGCTGGAAGCCTTTGCCGTGGATAGGGCTGCTGTGTAGCCCCTTGGGAGTCCAGGTGTTGTAGGCGTAGGTCGGGTAAAGGTCATCGTAAGGGTTTCCGGTCAAATTATTAAACTGTGACCCAAAGGCTCCTTTGCAAAGCTCCGTCTGCTGATGCCGTTCCTTTTTCCTCCACTTGGCTCTTCGGTTCTTGAACCAAACCTTGAAAGAAAAGAGACAGGTAAAGAGAGCGGAGAAAAAAACCAAGCACTCCGTTACGCGACATTGAGGAACGATGCCAAAAACTAGTCGTGTGTCACCATCACCATGTGACAGTCCTCCAGCGATTGCTCTTGTCCTCTTTAAAAAGAGAAGAAGAACGTAGACCCAAGAGGCAACTGGACTCTTCGGTTATTTTCTTTGAAGGCGTTTCGCTTCTCATCCAAGGAACTTCTTCAGCTCTGATTGGATGGTGGAGAATGGAAAGATCTGACATCCAGCCAGAGCTGAAGAAGCTTCTTGGATGAGAAGCGAAATGTCTTCAAAGCAAGTCCAGTTGCTGGATAAGATACTCGTGGGAACAGAGGAAAACTTAATTTAAAAATTTTATAATTTCTTGCTGTACATTGAATTGGAGGAGGAGCAAGTAAAAGAAACGATGATAGCCTGGGGTAGAAATTTTGGTTATCCAATTGAGTTTGAAAAGTGGCAACAACTATGGGAAAGGAACTATAAATTAACAATGTACACTGCATATAAGGAAAACCAATATAAAATGTTTTATAGATGGCATATGCCACTGGAGAAGTTAGCAAAAATGTTTAAAGATAAATCAGCTAAATGCTGGAAATGTCATCAAACACCAGGATCTTATTATCATAGGTGGTGGACTTGTTCTGAAGCAAAAAGTTAAAATAAAAATCTGGTTGGAAGAAATGATACAGAAACGTATTGAATTTAAACCAGAGTTGTTCCTATTGGGTATCTTTCCAGAAAAAAAATCAGTAAGGAAAATGTATACTTGACCATACATGTAATAACAGCTGCAAGAATTGTGTATGCTCAAAATTGGAAATGAGAGAAAATACCTCTGGAACAAGAAGTAATAAAAAAAAATTTTAGATTGTGCAGAAATGAATAGCTTAACTTTGATGATTAAGGACAAGGAAGAATCAGAATATTTTAAGACATGGAATCATTTTTATAGTTGGTTGGAAAAGAGATACAAATGATTGATACTATAATTATGTACAAATGATGATTATAATATTGAATTTAGAAATGAACTGTTAGAACGGTTTGGACGAAGATGAAGATAGAAGAAACTTATGGAAGATGGAGAAGAAGCCTAGAAGATAAAACCGAGATGTCACAGGGAAGGGAGGATTGATGTATTAAATGTTTGTTTGTTTTTAAAAAATAAAAAAAATACTCAAAAAAAAAAAAAGCAAGTCCAGTTGCCTCTTGAAAAAGCACTTTTGGGACAATCATAACCTGGATGACTGAGAAGCTCTGTAGACATCTCCAAAGAAGACAATCAAGGTAGCTGGGAAACTGCAGAGAGCATTCTTGAAAGGCCAATGTCAACCCTTAAGTGAGCCTGGCTGAGGCCATCTTGGAGGCTTCAGGGTTGCCACACAACGGTGGGAGGGGGGGAAATAGTTAGAGGGGGTTTTGTAGCCAAAACAATCAAGTTTTCCTGTGGGAACCAAGGACATTCTCACAGGTGGCTGGCCAGAGGAGGAGTGAAGTAACCAAGCAACCGGCCAGCACCTGGATTGGACAGCGTGACCAGTGACTTGGAGGAAAGGGGAAACTTTTACTTTTTAATTAGGTGAAAGCCGCGGGAACTTTCAGAGTCGGCTTTCACCAGTTGTGCCAATAGGATGCATCCAATAAATTTGAGGAATTTCCCTGCCTCCGAGTTCTGCTTTCTTTGGGTGCATTACTTGGAACGCTGACATCCAGCTCAGTGGTGAAATGTAAAATTTGTTACTAGCGGTTCTGTGGGCGTGGCTTGGTGGGGGGTAATGTGACTGGGTGGGCATGGCCAAACTTTTTTTTTTACTTTTAAAAGCATTTTTTCTACAACCTAAATAAATTAAACCTATAAACCTAAGCCTATATAAATAAAATAAAATAAATAAATAAATAAAGAAACCTCTTTGGCCAAAAAAATGCTTTTAAAAGTTAAAAAAAAAAGCCTCTGATGATCGCGCGACTCAGCTGAGATCGTCAGAGGCTTTTAAAAGAATTTTTTTCTGCAACCTCTTTGGCCGAAGAGGCTGTAGGGGGAAAAAAAAAAGCCTTTAAAACCCTCTGACGATCCCAGCTGAGTTGCCTGATCATCAGAGGCTTCTAAAAGCATTTTTTTTTTCTGCAACCTCTTAAGGTTGTAGAAAAAATGCTTTTAAAAGTAAAAAAAAAAAAAAAAGTTGGCCACACGCACCCAGTCACATTACCCCCCCACCAAGCCACGCCCCAAAATAAGCCACGCCCACAGAACCAGTGGAAGGATGCGAAACGGGAGTTAAAATATTTTTAAATTTTATTTTAAATCATTAAATTGAATTGTTAAATTGCCCCGCGGCGAGTTGGCCGTGGCCAATCGCCCCATTCCGACTAAGGACGCACCCTGCTAAAGACCACAGAGGACACACACACACACACACACACACACACCCATGGATCATCAAGGACACGAAAAAAGAAAAGGTGGATGGAATCAATCATGGCAGCAAAGAACGCACCATTAAGAGCCGCGGTGGCGCAGTGGTTAGAAAGCGGTACTGCAGGCTACTTCTGCTGACTACCGGCTGCCTGCAATTTGGCAGTTCGAATCTCACCAGGCTCAAGGTTGACTCAGCCTTCCATCCTTCCCAGGTGGGTCAAATGAGGACCCAGATTGTTGGGGGGGGGCAAGAGGCTGATTCTGTAAACCGCTTAGAGAGGGCTGTGAAGCTGTATATAAGTCTAAGTGCTATTGCTATTCCTTCCTTCCTTCCTTCCTTCCTTCTTTCCTTCCTTCCTTCCTTCCCTTCCTTCCTTCCTTCCTTCCTTCCTCCCTCCCTCCCTCCCTTCCTCCCTCCCTTCCTCTCTTATTCCCTTTCTCCTTCTCCTTCCTGGTACCACAGTGGCTAGAAGGCACAATTGCCAGCTGACTTTGCCCACTGCCAGGAGTTCGATCCTGATCGACTCAAGGTTGACTCAGCATTCCATCCTTCTGAGCTGGGTAAAATGAGGACCCAGATTGTTGGGGGCAAGAGGCTGACTCTGTAAACCGCTTAGAGAGGGCTGCAAAGCACTGTGAAGCAGTATATAAGTCTAAGTGCTATTGCTATCTTTAAGAGCCATGATTGTGCAGTGGTTAAAATTCTGCCCACTGCCAGCAGTTCAATCCTGACCGGCTCAAGGTTGACTCAGCCTTCCATCCTTCCAAGGTCGGCAAAATGAGGACCCAGATTGTTGGGGGGCCAAGAGGCTGACTCTGTAAACCACTTACAGAGGGCTGTAAAGTACTGTGAAGCGGTATATAAGTCTAAGTGCTAATGCTATTGTGTACAAGGCCCAAAGTATCTCCTACATTTTCATTTCATTTCATTTCACGTCATGTCTTAAGCCGCCCACTCTTTTGCAATTGTGGGTTGCTTACAGAGAATTACTAAAATTGAAAAAGACCACAACAATAAAAGACAGAAAGAGTAGTTTGAAGGTAAGTAGAGCAGCGACGGGGGGGAAACAGCTGTGCCACGCAATTTAGATTTGCTAGAAAGCTGCATTTCCTGCTTTCTAGCGAATATAAATCACGCGGCACAGCTGATCATTGGAAATACTGCTTCTGAGAAACCAGTAGGTTTTTTTTACTACCGGATTGCTGAACCGGTAGATATTATCAATACCGGTTTGCCCGAACTGGTGCGAACCGGTAAGATTTCACCACTGCAACAAGGGCAAACTACTTCCCAAAACACTGCCTAACAGACCACAGGGAGTAGTGTAGAAGTAGTGTATTCACCAGGAGTCAGTGCTGACTCTCAGATACCAAAAGGCAAAAAAAAAAAAAAAAAGATAATAACCCAGACTGTACCTAATGTGATTTCTTACAATCACAATTTTTTTAAAAAAATTGATTTATATGCCGCCCTTCTCCGGAGACTCAGGGCGGCTTACAATGTGTTAAGCAATAGCCTTCATACTTTTGTATATTTATACAAAGTCAGCTTATTGCCCCCACAAACTGGGTCCTCAATTTACCTACCTTAGAAAGGATGGAAGGCTGAGTCAACCTTGAGCCTGGTGGGATTCGATCTTACTTTAATTGCAGACAGCTGGTGTTAAATTACAGAGCTTTGTCTATTGAGCTATCCAGGCTCCACAATTGCTTTGTGTACTATCATTTTGGGCTGGACATCACCCCTTCAAAACCAGTCCATGTTTCACCCATAAAACAATTCAGGTTTTACTTGGAAATTTCCCGTGCCAGCTTTCAGGATAACCTGGAGAACTAGAGATCACTTCTGGGGATGGAGCTCCCATGGCCATAATTGAAATAAGAAATGTTTGACACATGAACAAAATAATAATAATAACAACCCCTTCTCAAAGACTGAAAAATAATTTAAATGTCTTGATCCTGCCCCGCAGGTTCTTATGAAATTCGTCTATGAACATATTTTCAACAAGGACATACATTCATTTTTCCCCCCCACAAACTAATACGATTGTTGGCCAAGCAGGGACAAAAATAGCCAGAGAAATAGTTTACCGTACTTTTCGGAGTATAAGACGCACTTTTCCTTCCCCCCATCAAAAGAAGGTGGAAATGTTGGTGCGTCTTATACTCCGACCTAACCCTAACCCTATCAGTGGTATTCAGCCGGTTCGTACCAGTTTGGGAGAACTGGTAGCAGAGAGATCCACCAGCCACGCCGTAAAGGCGTCCTATTTAGCTACGTTTTCGAGGCCGAGCGAATGCGTGGAAGGCACACATGCGAAGCGAGCATGCGCACACGCAGTGGACCAGTGGTAAGAATATGTGAAATCCACTGCTCAACCCTATCCTGGGAGACATATATTTACCGACATTTGCAAAATACATCTATGAATGCTTTCAGTTTGTCCCATTTTCCATGCTTTCCTACGGGAATGCGTGAACAATCGTAGGACGTGTGGGTTTTGTTTTTTTTTTAACAGAAAAGAAAATTAGAGTGGGGCAGCAACAGTGCTTAAGCCAGTCTGCAAACCTCAAATCCGACACGTCGTCCCATCGTTCTGCGGTGATTTAACCAAGTTTTCATTCCCATCTTTCGCCTTCTGCTGGCTTCCAGATGCACTGTCACTCAATTCCCCTCCACCCACCCCCCACCCCCAATGTCCAACCAGAATGTAGTCTCAACACAACTGGGATTGGAATGTCTGGGTAGAAAAGCAGAAGAGGAAAACAGGGCACTGCAAAAAAAGAAAAGCAGCTTCGGAGCAGAAGTGTGAGAAGGTTTTTAAGCCTACTAAATGTCGATGGAGATTCTCAGTCCTCCAGGTCATGGTTGTCCCAAAGATTTTTTCAAAAGGCAACTGGACTTTCTGGGTTTTCTCTGAAGACCTTTCGCTTCTCATCCAAGAAGCTTCTTCAGAGCTGACTGGATGGTGGGGAATGGAAGGAATTATACTCTTTGCAGATCGCTGCTCATTTGCATTGGCAACTGTAAGGCTTGTGGACTTTAATTCCCAGAATTTCTCAGCCAGCCACACTGGCTGGGGAATTCTGAGAGTTGAAGTCTGCAAGTTGCCAAGTCTGGAGACCCCTACTCTAAATCAAGCAATTCAACCTAGGTCTTAGATGAGCTGGAGAATTGCTTTGATGGGCTTTCAAGATTCTGCTAATGACCCTAAAGATCTCTCCTTTCCTTTGCGAGTTTGCAAACCTCACAAGGGTTGACAATTCCTGAAGAAGTTCGGGTATAACAGAGTTGGAAGGGACCTTGGAGGTCTTCTAGTCCAACCCCCTGCTCAGGCAGGAAACCCTACATCACTTCAGACAAATGGTTGTCCAACATCTTCTTAAAAACTTCCAATGTTGGAGCATTCACAACTTCTGGAGGCCAGTTGTTCCACTGGTTAATTGTTCCAACTGTCAGGAAATTTCTTCTTAGTTCTAGGTGGCTTCTCTCCTTGATTAGTTTCCACCCGTTGCTTCTTGTCCTGCCTTCAAGTGCTTTGGAGAATAGCTTGTCTCCCTCTTCTTTGGGGCAGCCCCTGAGATATTGGAAGACTGCTATCATGTCACACCTATTTCTCTTTAGCTCTAGGTTGATTCTCTCCTTGATCAGTTTCCATCCATTGTCATCTTCATGGATGAGAAGCTACTTGGGTGAGAAGCGAAATATCTTCAAAGAAAAACCAGAAAGTCCAGTTGCCTCTTGAAAAAAACATGATTGTCCTTTGGGATAACCATGATCTGGATGACTGAGAATCTCTATAGACATTTCCACCCATTGCTTCTTGTCCTGCCCTCAGGTGCTTTGGAGAATAGCTTGTCTCCCTCTTCTTTGGGGCAGCCCCTGAGATATTGGAAGACTGCTATCATGTCTCCCCTAGTCCTTCTCTTCATGAAACTAGACATACCCCATTCCTGCATCCATTTTTTTATATGTTTTGGCCTCCGGCCCCCTAATCCTCTTGGTTGCTCTTCTCTGCACTCTTTTTAAGATTGTGACGATCAAAACTCAATGCGGTATCCCAAGTGTGGTCTTACCAAGGCATTATAAAGTGAAATTAACACTTCAAAGAAGAGTAAGCCAAGAAACTCTGATCTTGCCAAGGATTGGCTTTCAGGCCACTCCCTTCTTCCATGATTCCTCCTTGGTGTGGCTGAGCTAATTTGAGGAACTGTTTCCCTTGTTTTCCTCCCCACCGTTGCCTCTTTCTCCAGGGACCCTCACCCTTATCCGTGGCTCCGTCAGATTGGTCCAGCCTGCTATCTCTTCCCTTGTGCTCATGTCCGGGTAGCGATTTCGCTGAAAAGTAGCCTCCAGCTCCTGCAGCTGCTGGCTGGTGAAATGGGTCCTGTGCCTACGAGGCTTCTTTTGACCCAGGCTCGCTTCCTCTTCACCGCTGGAATCAGAAGATTTGCCCCGAGAGGTCTCGCCATTTTCTCCTGAAGAGAAAGAGGAAAGGAGAACTTTGTCAGGGTTCCAAGGAATACACCCATAGCAAACAGAACTCCGAGGCAAGCAGTTTCCTCAAAGAACAAGTTTATTGGATATCTCGTATTGGCACAAGATGGTGAAAACCGACTCTGAAGGTTCCCGCAGTTTTCACCTAATTAAAAGTAAAAGTTCCCCCCCTTTTCCCCAAACAGTCACATGGTCCAATCAAGGAGCTTTCCAGTTGCTTGGAAGCTTCACTCCTCCTCTCTTCAGCCATCTGTGGGAATGTCCTTGGTTCTCAGGAGAAAGTATTGTGTTTTGGCTACAAAACCGCAGCTATCTCTATTATATGAGCCGCGGTGGCACAGTGGTTAGAGAGCAGTACTGCAGGCTTCTTCTGCTGATCACCGGCTGCCAGCAGTTCGGCAGATCGAATCTCACCAGGCTCAAGGTTGACTCGGCCTTCCACCCTTCCGAGGTGGGTCAAATAAGGACCCAGACTGTTGGGGGCAAGAAGCTGACTCTGTAAACCACTTAGAGAAGGCTGGAAAGCATTGTAAAGCGGTATATAAGTCTAAGGGCTATTGCTATTTTCCTTCCTTCCCTCCTCAGTGGTTAGAACGCAGGATTGCAGGCAAACTCTGCCCACTGCCAGGAGTTCGATCCTGACTGGCTCAAGGTTGGCTTAGCCTTCCATCCTTCCCTTCAAGATTTTCGGGAGGACGCTTATTTTAGCACATGCGCTCAAAAGCCCGATTGGGCTTATTATCAGGGGATGTCTTATTTTTGGGGAAACAGGGTACACAGGCATTTTCTTCTGCTGAATGCTGAAAATTATCAAAATGGAGCTCAAGAACATCAGGCAGCTCTGGGCTGTGTCTATTCTTCCCCGAAATGAAGAATATCCTGGAAGTTTCACAGACACAAAGGAATCTAGCCAGCCCAGCTTTAAAGATCTCCAGGAACGGTGAGATTTGGCAAAACTGCTCGAATCTTGCAATTCATATTGAAGCGTTCGCCCCTTTCTCATTGAGGAGGAAGTCTACCACAGGTCCTTCCAATACTCTGAATGCAGGGTGAACTTCCCTTCCTTTTCTTCCATAGGAACACTTCTTGACCCTGTTGGCCCCCCAAAACGACATACATTGGAACCTCGTTTTACACTTTGAGCATATGCTGGGTGAAGGGAAGCATTTCCCCTTTCACTTGCGTTTTAAAACATTGTTAATTTTATGGTGGCAGATAGATGGGATCAAGGAATGATGGGATCAAGGGAACGGGCTCGACTTGTTTGACCCGCTGGGGCAGCGTCAGCGTTGGTCATACACTACGGAAGACGGGACGGGATTTCCCAGCGAGCCTTGGACTCTTTAGTCAGATTTGACTTACCATAAATACAGGATACCAGTTTATTCACCTGAAGGGAGGTTGCCCATCCTCAAAAGCAGCCCCCTCCCATGTCAATGGTTTGCAAGATCCCCAAACCAACCTGCATTTCCCCCCAAAACTCCATGCCTTACCACTACTTTCCACGCCGGATGTTCCCGAGAGAGTTTGTGGCTGTATGGCCTTTGCGTTTCCATCCGAGGCTTCCAACAACGTTGACATAATTCCACAAAGATGCAGAAACCAAAGCCCTCGTTCCAGTTTGGAGTAGAGGAGATCAGAAGAAGGTTGCTTCGTGTGCCACCACGTTGCAAAGGATCTTCTTCCCGGTGGAAAGTCCTGGGGTTTGACTGATGGGAAAAGGCTCAAGAGGGAGGGAAAAAAATACGGCAGTAATCTTGAAGAACTCGCTTTTAGAAAAGAAGAAATGATCCAGACTAGAAAAATCCCTTTCTCAGGAGATGTTGAGATGTTTTTCAGTTCTAAAGTCCCCAGCAAGGAGGTCCTCTTCACACCACCATTTTTCAAGAGGTCCACTTCCCTCCACCAGATCTACATCAAGATCTGGCTGTAGGGTGTCCTTCTACCAAAGACGCTGGCAAAGACGTCCTAAGGGTCTCTTTCGCTCTGGAAGTCTGACTTCTTTTCCCCTTTCCCCTCTCCCATCCTCTCTCCCTCGCATGTTTATTTCCCTTTCCCAGGGCCGATGGGTTTTTTGGTTTGGCAGGAAGGAGGGGTGTGGATCTCTGTGTGTGTATGTGTGTCAAATATCAGGGACAGCTGAGTGCAGGCTAACCAGGTGCCAATCAGCCATGGTCTCCCCAAGCAGGCTGGGGAAGTTGGACTGAAGTGGGGATGGATGGAAGGATGGCAGCTGAGAGGCCACGGTTTTGTTCAGCCTGCTCCGGAGACGAGGCTAAAAATGCATATTTCAGCACCAGTTGTTTCTGGGATGGTGTGTTTGTGTTTGTGTGTACATTTCCTGAGAGTCAAGAGCCCTTCTTACAAGGTCAGATCTGAAAGTCTCTCTGATCCAGAACTGGAGACTACTGGATCCCAATCAGGGGTGAAATCCAGCAGGTTCTGAAGAACCGGTTGCGGAAATTTTGAGTAGTTCGGAGAACCGGCAAATACCACCTCTGAAATGGAGATTTTGCAATATCTTTACCCTGGAGTGGGGTAGGAATGGGGATTTTGCAGCATCCTTCCCCTGCCATGCCCACTAAGCCATGCCCACAGAACCAGTAGGGAAAAATTTTTGAATTTCACCTCTGATCCCAATTAGAAATCTTCCTTTTTGGATTCTCTCAGGGTAGCGCCAGAGGAGATACCTAGTACAGGCAATCCTCAATTTGCAGCCATTTTGGGTAAATTAGCAGCCATTTCTCTAAACGGAAACGACTGGGGAAAAAAAAGTGACTTTTACAACCATGAAACAAGACGATGATCTTCAAGATGTTCAGAGCTGTTCCTGAAGGCAAGGCAGGAAAAAGTGAGATTAAACTGGAAGGAGATAAATTTCAGAAATTACTACATGGGGTATCCCAAGGGTGCTTTTTCAAAAGCCAGCTGGACTTTTTCCTTGAAGACGTTTCGCTTCTCGAAACGTCTCCAAGGGAAACCCAAGAAGGTTGAGTCAAGGTTGACTCAGCCTTCCATCCTTCCGAGGTAGGTAAAATGAGGACCCGGATTGTGGGGGCAATAAGCTGACTTTGTATAAAAAAGAACACCGCTTTGAGGGGGGGAGCGAAAGCCCTACTAAGGAGGTATATACAAAAAGTATGAAGGCTATTGCTTAACGCATTGTAAGTCTCTGGAGAAAGGGCGGCATACAAATCAAACCAATAAATTGAACCAATAAATAAATAAATAAGAATGTCCAGTTGCCTTCTGAAAAGGCACCCTTGGGGTTCAACCACAACCTGGATGAGACTCTCCATAGACATTTTGGCTAGATGGGTAGCCATGGGATGCTCAGGACGTTTTCTTGGGTCGCTTTTGTCCAGGCTGAGCATTCCGGACTGCTGGCTGACGGATGGCCGGAGAAACAGGTGGGAGACGCCAGCCCTCTCGTTGGCTAATTAGGCCTTGAAAGATGGGATGGGGTGGCTGCTTCGGAGCCATCTCGAGGACAAGGTCAGGTTTCCATGTTTCCTTTCGGGGGAAGAATTGAAGAAGCCAAGGCACGCTTCAGATTTGCTTTCCCGTCTCCTGGGTTCTCAAGACAAGATGCCGGCCACTCGGGAATCCTAATCTTCACTCCAGGCAGCTGCAAGTTTTTGAGAACTTTCAACTCGCAGCCGGTGAAGAGTGGAGAGACCGTTTCTGGAGAAAAAGGAAGATGTAATCAGATGTGAACATGCCTATGGTCCAGGGGTGAAATCCAGCAGGTTCTGATAGGTTCTGGTGAACTGGTAGCGGAAATTTTGAGTAGTTTGGTGAACCGGCAAATACCACCTCTGGCTGGCCCCAGAGTGGGGAGGGAATGAAGATTTTGCAGTATCCTTCCCCCAGGAGTGGTGAGGGAATGGAGATTTTGCAGTATCCTTCCCCTGAAGTAGGGTGGGAATGGGGATTTTTCAGTATCTTATTTATCTATCTATCTATCTATCTATCTATCTATCTATCTATCTATCTATCTATCTATCTATTGAATTTATATTCCGCCCTTCTCCCTGAAGGGACTCAGGGTGGTGAACAGCCGAAAATTAAAATAACATACAATATAAAAGTTAAGATAACTAAAAATAAATTAATCTTTCCCCTGCCATGCCCATCAAGCCTTTGAAAAATCAGTTGTCATTTTTATACTCTAAATTTACATACCATGCATTTTTTTTTAAAAAAAGTTTTCTTTCTCCCTTTTTTTTTTTGGCTATCTCCTCTTATACACACACACATACACAATTTGAGTTGTTTAGTTTTAGCTTCTTCTTAAGAAAAGAGGAGAGAGGCACACATGTTCCATGTGTCCTTCTGCATTTTTTTGGCTTGGTCCCATTTCCATGCATTGTTTCCTTTATTGCTCCGGCTTCTACCCTCCGTGAAACCTTCCCCCCTCCCCATCTTGCTCTGGACCCCCCCCCCCCCCAACCCACCAACAGCTGTCCTGAGACTGTGTTAGACAAGCTGGAATTCCGGGGACAAATGGACACAGCTGAGAAGCCATCCCGCTGGGAAATATTTTACTTTTTGGCCCAAATGGCTCCAGCTCTGAAATTCAAGGGGGTATTCACCCCCCCTCATCTCTCCCTCCCCCCATCCCTTACAAAGAAATGTTTTAGAGGAATTTCTGCGTGCAGAACCGGCAAACTTCTAATTGCATGTTGTAAACATTTCCCCATAAATCTCAGATGGGTTCCTTCAGAGCTGCAAAACAGGTGGTGTGACCCATCGAAAGTTTGGTTGGTTGCCCCAAAAGAACTCTCCATTTTCTTCTTGTGCAGCAGAAAAGGATGAAATCATTAGCAAGTATTTAAAAAGCAAGACAGGAAGCCAATCGATCCCATTTGAGAAGAGGTGCTGGAGAAGGTTTCTGTGTATTCCTTGGACCAGGGATGAAATCCAGCAGGTTCTGAAGAACTGGTAGTGGAAATTTTGAGCAGTTTGGAGAACTGGCAAATGCCACCTTTGGCTGGCCCCAGAGTGGCGTGGGAATGGAGATTTTGCAGTATCTTTCCTCCAGGTGTGGGGTGGGATTGAGGTTATCTGGACCAGGGGTCTCCAACCTTGGCAACTTTAAGCTTGGAGGACCTCAACTCCCAGAATTCCCCAGCCAACTGGGGAGCTCAACCAATATCATTGTGCATACTGTATCTTGTGCACTGACAATAAAGATTTGAATTTGAATTTGAATCTGGGGGATTCTGGGAGTTGAAGTCCACCAGGCTTAAAGTTGCCAAGGTTGGAGACCTCCAAAGTCCCTTCCAACTCTATTTTTCTGTGTGTTCTATGGAAAAGCCCGGCTAGATGCAGATCCAGGATTTTCTTCCAACATTCCCCCCTCATCCCTTCATTTCTGCCACATCATGACTTCTTTTGAAGCCCTCGAGTGCTCGCCTACCCTTTTTATTTGCCATTCTGGTGGCTCTTAACGTCGGCTTAGTCCAGCTGTGGATTCGGCCCAGCGAGATGACAAGGTGTTAGCGGTGGCTTTAGAAACAGATGGGACCCATTCATTCCTCATGCGATAATCTTAGCCCGGAGAGTTAGGAAATTGCGTTCGGGATTTATTGAGATCCTCATCGCTCTCGGTAAGAAGAAAGGGGTTTACCCATGTTGACAGTTGGGCTTCGACCAACGGAGGGTGGTAGAGGCATGGACGGAGGGCCAGACTTTCATCTCTGATCTCTCATCAACTGATATTGGATTTAGAATGATTAAATGGGGCTATGGAGCATAAGGCTGCCAGTGGATATTAGTTACCTGTCAAAATGGACCATCCATGAATAGAAACGACGACTCCTGAGTGCTACAGAAGAGGAAAGAGATGTTCATTTCACACCTTGTGAAGGAAGTTAGCACCCTCTCCTAGAAGAATGAAATATTTTAGGAAATATTCAAAAAGGCAGAATATTGCAATTCCCTGGATGAGAAAAGGAGAAACAGGTTTTTAAAGACAAAGAGCAGCTCTCTGCCCTCAGCAGGTATTTGGTGAATATTAAGAAAGACTGGGCCAGCCTAGCTGCAAAACAAAAGAACTCCAGCTCCAGGTTGATGGGATTAAGACATGACCCTCCAGGACACAATAGGATTAGCCCCCTACCCATCTAGCAACAGAACTCACCACATGGCACAACCAACCCCCTTCATTACGTCACCCAACAAGGTTCAACCAAACTCGATTCAGACAAACATGACCCCACATGGGAGTCTGCAACCAATAGGATACATGCCCTTGCCACAGGAACAAGAAGCTCAAAGCCCAAGAGAGGGTTAGCTACCCAGGACTTCAAACCCATGTGGTCCTGTCCACCATTAAACCATCCTTCCAAGCAGCCTCCATGTTTCCACTGTATTTCTCCCCACTTGGAACTGAACCCAGATGGACATGTCTTCCAACACTTGCTTGTCTGAGGTTTTGGCTAGTCTCTGCTGAAAGCAGAATGCCGACGGTACAATCCAATGGGGGTTTGTTGGGTATAAATAACCATAAGGGTGCAGCGTAACTCTTAAGCGTTCTTCTTTAAGGTTGTGTCCTCATTGAAAGGATCAATCTGGGGCCACCATTCTGGACTTGTGGATAAGGAACAGGTGCTTGTGGAAATATGGTCTCCTTGGATAGAGAAATAAATGGAAGTACATGGAAGTAAGGTTGGATAGAGCAGGGGACTCCAACTTTCGCAACTTTAAGACTTGTGGACTTCAACTCCCAGAATTCCTCAGCAAAGCTGGCTGAGGAATTCTGGGAGGTGGAGTCCACAAGTCTTCAAGTTGCTGAGGTTGGAGATCCCTGGGATAGAGAGCTACTACATCAGGACTATGGGAATGTTCTCTTTCTTTTCAATAGGCTTTCTAAGTGAATGGAGTTCTCTTTGCTCTTCGTCCTGTGGAACCGCCATCCCTTCACTCTGACATGACATAGCTCAGTGAGAACATGGGATTTAACATATTTAGCAGATTAACAGAATAGTTGGAAGGTACCTTGTAGGTCATCTAGTCCAACCCCCTGTCCAAGTAGGAGACCCTACACCAGTTCTGAAAGACAGCAGTTCAGCCTCTTCTTGAAAGCTTCCGGAGATGAAGCTCCCACAACTTCTGAAGGCAACTTCTGCTCCATGGGTTGATGGTTCTCACCATCAGAAAATTTCTCCTTATTTCCAGGTTGAATCTCTCCTTGGTCTCTTTCCATCCATTATTCCTTGTTTGGTCTTTGGGGGCTTTGGAAAATAGCTTGACATAGAACATAGAGAACATCAGAGTTGGAAGAGATCTTCAAGGTCTTCTAGTTGAACCCCCTGGTCAAGCAGGAGACCCTACACCAATTCTGACAAATGGCTGTCCAGTCTCTTCTTAAAAGCTTCTAGTGATGAAGCTCCTACAACTTCTGAAGGCGTAGAAGAGTAGAAAGAAGAGTAGAAAGTAGAGGAGTAGAAAGAAGTTGTGATCAGTCAAAGTTGACCTTAATTGACAAGGTCATCAAGGATCATCTGCCACCTTAGAACTTGCACAAAAGTATAGAAACTCCCTGGGAGAAATGTTGATGCAGCCAAGACTTTATTTCAACTCCCACAACTTCCGAAGGCAACTTCTGTTCCATGGGTTGATCGTTCTCACTGTCAGAAAATGTCTCCTTATTTCTAGGTTGAATCTCTCCTTGGTTAGTTTCCATCCGTTATTTCTTGTCTTGCCTTCTGGTGCTTTGGAAAATAGGTTGACTTCCTCTTCTTTGTGGCAGCCTTTCAAATATTGGAAGACTGCTATCATGTTCCCTTTAATCCTTCTTTTCACTAGAGTAGACATACCCAATTCCTGCAATTGTTCATCGTATGTTTTAGCCTCCAGTCTCCTAATCATCCTGGTTGCTCTTCTCTGCACTCTTTCCAGAGTCTCAACATCTTTTTATAACGTGGTGACAACACTGGATGCAGAATTCCAGGTGTGGTCTTACTAAGGTTTTATAAAGTGGTAATGGTACTTTGCGTGATCTGGATTTTATCCCTCTGCTTATGCAGTCTAGGATTACGTTGGCTTTTTTGGCTGCTGCCACACACTGCTGGCTCATATTTAAATGATTGAACACTAGGACTCCAAAATCCCTCTCACAGTTACTGTTATTGAGCCAAGTTTCACCTAATCTGTACCTGTACTTTTAGTTTATCTTGCCTAAGTGTAAAACGTCTGTAGAGATTTTCAGTCATCCAGGTCATGGTTGTCCCTTTTTCAGGAGGCAACTGGACAAATTCTTCTTCTTTTTTGAAGACATTTCGCTTCTCATCCAAGAGGCTTCTCCAACTCTGACTGGATAATGGGGAATGGAAGGATTTATACTCCTTGCAGACAGCTGGTCATTTGCATCCTTTTAGAGGATTTGTTGAAGCACTTGGAGGTTTATCTGTGTCACCTGAGGAGTAAATGGAGAACTTTTATCTATGCAATTTGGGATGAACATCCCTCTAATGGTGTGGGAGTGTGAACGGATTTCCAGAAAAAAATTGCAGACTCCAGGAACCATTAGCACTACTCAGGTGACCCTGAGGACACAGATAAACCTCCAAGGACCAGCTGTCTGCAAGGAGTATAAATCCTCCCATTCCCCACCATCCAGTCAGAGCTGGAGAAGCTTCTTAGATGAGAAGCAAAACGTCTTCAGAGAAAAAAGAAGGAAGTTCCAGTTGCCTCCTGAAAAAGCACCTCTGAATTTCGTTTTGTGGGATAGAGTCCAGTGTCCGAGGCTGCCGAGATCCATCTGCATCTTGAGACTATCCTCTGGGGCGTTGGCTATTCCTGCCCTCTTAGCGTTATCAGAGAACATAGGTTCTTCCTTGGGCAGGTTGAGAGAAGGAGAAAGAAGCCAAAGAGCCCTGTGAGTTCCTGCCTGCCCCCTCTCCACCTTCCATGTCCTCAGCCTTCTCCTCCTTTGGTTGTGAAACTCAAACGCGAGAACCATTTTAATGGAGGACTATTTGAAGCTAGGCTGGGTTCCCGGCCACTTTGACCTTTTGGACAAGCTAAATTTGTTCTTCTGCAAACAAATCACATTATTTATAGCTGCGATGACAGGCCGTTCAGGGCAGCGGGGGGCCTGAGGTCCAGTGGAAATGCGTACCCCATCCAGTCCCGGAAAATGAGGGGCACCGATTGGACTCAAAGGTAATGAACTATGATTGACAGTAATCCCAGCTAAAGAGGCCGGGATTAGCTGGATGTCATTACAAGGGACCCTCGTAACTCCAACCAGCTGCCGTTCTGATTGATGGAAGGATTTGGAATTGCTGAAACCTCGCCCCCTCCCCACCCCGCTTGGCACAGCGGGGTGCAGAGCACCAGCTGGGCATAAATAAACCCGCAAAGGTTATTTGATGGTTCTCAGCATCAGTGCCTCGAGGGCTCCTGCTACTACTCACACCTTCCTGATACACTTGGGTACCATGTCCCTTATTCCCTCCCTCCTCAACGTAAGGAAGCCTGTTGGAACAAAATGGCATCTGACTCGGATTCTTCATGTAGGTGGTGCCAGGTTGCACAGATTGTGGTGTCAACCCTGAAGCTGACCTGACCAAAAGCCATTTTGAAGCTTCAGTGTTGCTGAAGTGGGGGAGGGGAAAGAGAGAAAGGGGTGGGCTGGTGGGGGTTCGCAGGGGTTCGGGAGAACCTCTAGCTAAGATTCTGTGCAGTTCAGAGAACCCCCAAATCCCACTCCTGGCTGGCCTGTTTTGGATGCATGTAAATGCAGGGTGTGCATGGAGGCTCGGGGACGGCGAAAAACGGTCCTACTGGAAGTTCGGAAAATGCGCCTGTTTCTGGCCTCCAGAGGGCCTCCGGAGCCCGGGGAGGGCAAAAATGCCCCTTCCCCCAGTGTGGTGCAGGCCGACTAGGCCACACCCACCATGACCACACCCACCCAGCAACCGGGCAGACAACCCCTTGCTAAAATTTTTGAAGCCCACCCCTGAATAGATAGCTGGGGTTTTGTAGCCAAAAGAAAATACTTTCTTCTGGGAACCAAGGACATTCCCGCAGGTGGCCAGAGAGAGAGAGGAGGAGTGAAGTTACCCAGCAACCGGACGGCACCGTGATTGGACCATGTGACTGTTTGGGAAAAGGGGAAAAACTTTTAAAACTGCGGGGGACTTTCAGAGTCGGTTTTCACCAGGTTGTGCCAATATGATATTCCCAATAAAACGATTCTTTGAGGAATCTACCTGTCTTGGAGTTTTGCTTGCTATGGATGTATTACTTGGAACCCTGAGATGTGGGTTAGGGAATCACGGAACCAAAGGTGGAAGAAAGGGTTGAATTTAGGAGGTTCGGCCCACAATTTTGTGTGGAGCGCACCACAACGAGGCTAGGGCTGGGTCGTCCTTCCCAGGGAGGAGGCATAACCTCTCCAAACGTTGGCGCAAAGCCCCCCCTGAAGTATTTCCAAGAACTCTGTCGTGTCCTCCTTCAGCACATCACAAGTCAGCAGGAACAGTTGGGGCCATGAGATTTCAGAATAACAGAATGGTAAGAGTTGGAAGGGACCTTGGAGGTCTTCTAGTCCAACCCCTGGCTCAAGTAGGAGGCCCTGTTCCATTCTAGACAAACGGCTGCCCAGTCTTTTCTTTAAAACCTCCAGGGATGGAGCTCCCACAACTTTTGGTGGCAAGCTGTTCCACTGGTTAATTGTTCTCACTGTTAGGAAGTTTCTCCTCCATTCCAGGTTGCTTCTCTCCTTAGAAGGACCTTCGGTCAACAGAAGATCCAGTAATGATGTGATGCTTCTTAGGCAGGCAGATGGACCAACGGTGTCCCTGCAAATGGAGCAGATTCCTCTCAGTCCTCCTCCTCTTGCTTTGAGCTGCGGCACCAAGGCCTCAGTTAAGATGGCCGGCTTGGATCGCGTTGCCCACTCCCCGGGCTTCATAATCCTCTCATGACATCCCCATAATTGCCGTTTTATTCCACTGCAATGTGACACCTCATAAGAAGACTTAAAGAGAAGGACTCTGGGGTCGGAGAAAGACTCTGGGTGGAGGATTCAGGGGCACGGCCATGCGTCAAGTTAAATTTGGAGTCCTTTTGCAGACTTTAGTGGAGTTGCTGTGGATTTACACCATAGTCTGAGCAGGTGTCAACAGCCAGCCTGACTCCCAAGCCATTAGGAAGCACCGTTGGCATTTAACTCTAACTGCCCAGGCCCAAATGCGTTTTGTGCTGCTTGCCAGGCTATCACTATGCTTCTCTTTCTTTCCTTCCTTCCTTCTTCTTTCTTTCTCTCCCTCCATTCCTCTCGCCTCCTTTTCTTTTCCTTTCTTCATCCCCTGACTATAAACTAACTAGCAAATGGATCTCCATGTTTTCCAGTCTCAGGGATGCTCTCTATTCCGATAACATCTACAAATCAAGGTAGGGTTAAGACGGAAGAGCAGAATCTAGTCCAAAAGCTTTCTTTCTTTTTCTCTCTCTTTTTCTTCTTTCTCCTTCCTTCCTTCCTTCTTTTTCTTTGTTTCTTCCTTCCTTCCTTCTTTCTTCCTTCTTTTTCTTCCTTCCTTCTTCCTTTTTCTTTCTTTTTCCTTCTTTCCTTCCTCTCTCCTTTTCTCTTCCTTTTTCTTCTTTCCTTCCTTCCCCCTTCCCCCCCCTTCTCACAAATCTACTGCATTCTACAAAATGCACCCATCAAATATCTACTCTAGTAATGGGAAGGGGCAAAAGTTTAGGTCTTTTAACTCTTGACTGAAAATGCACAACATGCTAAGCCAGGGCTCTCGCATCTGTGCTTCAAAAAGTTCAGAAAACCACTAGAGGGCAGCAGAGTGACACAGAAGTGAGCCACTCTTTGGTACCATCCTGTGGTCAAACACAGTTTTGCAGCTTCTTGCTGGTAGGCTTCCTGCCTTCTAATGATTAAGATGTAGTTGCCAAGTTCTTCCTGACACACAATGCCTTCCGTTTCCATAAACGTTTCCTTCTCTTCTTGATGCTATCAGAAAAGCTGTTTCCCCATGCGGTTTTTCAGAGAATTTAAACGGATTGCTGCCGTGTTTTGATTTGTGACTATGGGTTGACTACACTATGGCAGAAATAGTGGGGGGGGGGATCTCTCGGTTGTCATCATGTTAAGGCTTTTTCCTGTTTGGAATGTAGGAACCCCCTCCGAAAAACGGGGAGGGGTCATTTCTCTTTCCCCCAAATGGTTGCAAGAGGTTCAAACCCACAGGTGAAATTGGCGATAACCTTTATATTTCCTTTTCTTGCTGGAACATTCTGGGGGGGTAGGTGGGACATCCTGTCCAAAAGGAGGATTAAGAATGCCCTGAATCTGCAAATGGGAGCCTGAATTTGATGTGCTTTTATAGGCCAGCCGTGACTTCACAGTCAGTCAAGTAACAATGGGAAGGGGGTTACTAGTGCAGCAACTAGCAGCCAATGGGGCTCCCCCAAGGCTGGAGCAAACCTGGGATTGTGACTTAGGAAGTGATGTTCTGTGGTGCCAGGAAGGTGGTGCAGGCAAGGTATGGACCATCCCTGGTTTAAGATGCGCTGCCCCTTAAAAACCTGCGTGCCTCCAGAGGTAGGTTGGGGTTGGTGGAAGGAAGTGGCCCCAGCATGGCTGCTAAGTGAGGGTCACGCCTATATCGCAGCTGCCAATTCTAGAGCCAGCGTCTCAGTCTTTTTAACAACCCAAGACACAGAATTTGTTCATTTATTTATAAAAATTATAAACCGCCCGTCTGACCTTAACTTCAACACAAGAAACAGTATTATTGATTGATCGGTTTATAAAAAAAATTATAGGCTGCTCATCTTACTTCAAGGTCACTCTGAGTGGGGGGCTTATTATATCCCATGCCTCACTCTTTCAGCAGTGGCCATCATATATGGTAGGAGAGATATTAATGGCTCTCTTGCACTCGGTTTTCTCATTTGGCTTGACTCAAAAGACTCCTAAAAGAGTTTGCTGGAAAGTCTGGATTTCTGCTTCTGAATAAAACAATGAGTGTCAACGCCAAGCAATTGAGAGACACAAGTGCCTCAAAAATAAGAGGTATTAAAACTGGAGGCAGCTGAAAAATGTGGACAACAGTCATGGACTTCTCCTCCTCCTCCTCCTCCTTCTTCTCCTTCCTCCTCCTCCTCCTCCTCTTCTACTTCTACTTTTCGGATCATTGAATGCCATTTTGCACGGTCAGCTGCGTCTCCGGGGCGCAATCCAGCAACTTGCATGTCTTTGTTGATGGTGTCTCCCATTTCTGTTTTGGATGCCCGCGAGGTTGCCGGCCATTGACTTCTAGTTGGCAGGCAGTCTTGGCTATGGTGGAAGGGGCTGTTCTCTGGACA
Organism: Pantherophis guttatus; assembly: GCF_059756535.1. Classification (NCBI taxonomy): domain Eukaryota; kingdom Metazoa; phylum Chordata; class Lepidosauria; order Squamata; family Colubridae; genus Pantherophis; species Pantherophis guttatus. The sequence goes on from NC_142071.1 coordinate 2,132,585, forward strand.
TATCCATACAGCGGAGTTGGCCTTCTCTCATCTTCCCTGTAATTGGTGCCACATCAGAATGTTGTCGAATGGTGTCATTTGTGATGTGGTCGAGAAGGGAGATGCCCGATATCCAAAGGAGCATTTGCATTTCCATGGCATGGAAGTGGCTTTCGGTCCCTGTTGTTGCTGCCCAGCATTCAGTGCCACACAGTGCAACAGGGCGGATGGTTGTCTTGTAAATGTTGGATTTAAGACAGGTTAACATTCGTCTGTCACACAACACACCAGTGAGTTCTCATCAACGCATCCAGGCTGCCTTCTCCCTTGCTCACACCTCACCCTTGATGTTGGCATTGCCTTGGAGGTGGGATCCCAGATACTGAAAAATGGCCACCTTCTTTCAGTTTCCTCCATTGATTTGAAGTGTTCCAGGAGTGGTGACAGTCTTTAAGTACTCAGTTTTCTTGATGTTGAGGCGGAGTCCAAAATGGTTGGCATGGACGCTACTGTTGTAGCCCGCCAGCAGCCAGCAGAGTTGGCAGCAGATTCGGACAGTGAGGAGGTTGGGGAGGAACTTGGACCAGTCCTGGAGTCTGGGGAAGGCTCGGACGATGGCTCTGAATCGGAGGCAGAGAGGGGGCCAAGGCCATCTGGTAGTTCTTTGCTGCCTCCAAAGTCTGACAGAACAGCGGGAGCCTGTTCCCAGTGTCCACAAGTGCAGAGTTGCCAGGAGACATGAACAGTTAAGAAAACAGGGTTGACTTGGCAGTAAGGCTTGGAGATGACTGGCCCCTCCCATAAGACATAAAAGAGGAGCGAACGGGACGTGAGCTTTTGCAGGAAGCAATTAGTTCATCTGGTCGGTAAAAGCTGTGGAAAAGCTCTGTTTGACTCTGTGCTAAGTTTGTCCTTGCCCTGCGTGTGGCAATTAGTTCTCTGGCAGCATTCCAAGGGAGGTAAGGTGGGTGTTTGTAAACACTCCCCTGCAAGACTGTTTGAGAAGCTGTTGGGACTGGAAATGACAATAATTCACAGCCGTATGAATTAAAGAGGTTTGCCGGGACTAAGTTTGGGCTGTATACTTTCTAAGGAAGCTCAGTCAGAAGGTCTCCAAAAATGGGATGACGTGACCCCGGGGACATTCTGCAAGCGTCATAAATATGAACCAGTTGCCGAGTGAATCCAAATTTTGATCCCGTGACCATGAGGATGCCGCAACGGTCTTAAGTGTGAAAAACGGTCATAAGTCGCTTTTTTCAGAGCCGCTGTAACCTTGAACAGTCACTAAATGAACTGTTCGTTAAATCAAGGACTACCTGTACATTCTGCAGGGATCTAATTTCTCTCCATCCCATTATGAGATGAGATAAAGCAAAACTGCACAATGGAAGCAGGGATGAGATCTGTTGTTGTTGTTCAGTTGCTAAGTCATATCCGACTCTTCGCGACCCCATCGATCACAGCAGGACCCCCCACCCCATCCTCCACTGCCTCCCGAGTCTGGCCAAAGCCATGCCCACTGCATCAATGATATTATCTAATCATCTCGTCCTCTGCCATCCCCTTCTCCTTTCGCCTTCCATTTTTCCCAACTTCAGGATCTTTTCCAAGGAATTCTCTTTTCTCATTGGATGGGCAAAGGATTTGAGTTTCAGCTTCAGGAACTGTCTTTCCAAAGGACAGTCAGAGTTGATTTCCTTTAGGATCGAGTGGTTTGATCTCCTTGCAATCCAAGGGACTCTCGAGAGCCTTCTCCAAATTCTGTCTTTTCGGTCAACTGATTACCCAGAGCTCCGATTTAATGATGTGGTGAAATCATGCTCTGACAATGTCAATCATGAGCTTTCTACCTACCCATCCCATGAATCCTTACTCCAGACTCCCTCACCTGCTAAGTAGTCCAGAGATGGTGGAAAGGACTTGGAATTCTGGGAATGTCTTAGAATTCCCAACTGGGATGCTGGCGGACTCTTTTCCCAGGGATAATTTGAGGCTAGGAAAGACTTACAACCCGTAATGAACTTGCTTGTCCCATCCTGTCCCCCTTTTCAGCTCCTTTTTTTTTTTATGTTATAGATTTTCAGTTTTCCTTTTTGAAGGACTGTGCCTATCATTTTGTGGAACGCAGAATTCCTACAAAAATAAAGCTGAAATTTTATTTTCCTCATAAGATCCAATGAATTGATACGCAAGAACAGTCGTAAGTTTAAAACAATCGTTTCCTCTTTCCTGGCTACCCTTTGAACACCTCTATCATTTGTGCTTCCATTCCAGAGACCACCGTCTTAGATATGGCCATAGCCCCTCTGCTTTTCCTGGCTGCCCTAGCATTTGTCCATCACCCCCAGTTGGTCAACGACATCACAGATCTGACCACCTTGAATCGTCTCCAGGAGCATGAGAAGCGGCTAACGACGGAGATGGGGCTTCTCCAGGTGGAAATGGACCAGAAGAACTGGAACTGGGATCTCAAACAGAATCAGGAGCAGTGGACTGCAGAGGACCTCGACGAGGGAGATGGCACCTGGGATGGGTGGCCTTATGTAGGGGTTGTCATCCTCATCCTCTTTGGATGCTGCAGACGCACCATCGCGAAGGAGCCCAGCGACGATTCCAGCACAGACGGCTCCAGCACCACCAGCACCACCAGCAACGGAGAAGAAGACTTTGAAGACTCCGATCCGGAACCGGAAGATTACGAATCCAAGCAGAAAGGGTTGGAGGCTTTTTATGAGCAGCATATCGAGATGGGCGATATGTCCAGCTTGTGCGATTTTGTGGAGATGTTAGTGAACGATGTGCTGGAAGAGAGTCGGGATCAAAAGGTACTCCTGCTGGAGAACTGCATCGGGGTGGGCAGCGCCTTTGAAGGATGGTCCACGGAGGTTTCGAAAACGTTCTGCGTCCTTGTACCTATATTGCCGCCCAAGGGCCACTCCTTCCACATCGAAATGAGTGACTCCGAGGGCGCTTCAGGCAAGCATGGCCACATCTTGGTAGAGGCAGAGTGTCTGTGTAAGAGAGAGAGGCTGCTGGGTGACGTGGTGTGCTCCCTCCATCATCCGGAACGGGAAATGAGCCAAGAAGAGCAGAGTAAATCCATTTCGCATGTTCTTTGCACCAGTTCCCATCTGGATGGGGAGAAAACCGCCCAGTGGTTCCAAACTCTGGTAAGCAAGGCCTGGGACGCCCTCGGCCCGAAGTATAACTTAAGTCTCACGATCCAGAATTCCAACAAAAGCTGCCGGCTGAAGCTAGAACTTCAATCCAGGAAGGAGATCTTTATCGATATCTTACTCGGAGTGCAGCAAGGAGACTCTCTAATCTTCCTGACCACTGGAGAGGACCTGACAAATCATCTAAATGGCATGGTTTGGCGTCGAAGTTTTGCCGTTCAGGAGCTGCTCTTCTTCAAATGGGTGAGCCAGCGAGCTCCCAAGGACAGCTGCCACCTGAAATGTCTTCAGATCTTGATCTTTTTTAGAGAGTCTAGTATCCCAGACAAGAAGAACCCGATGCTCACAAACTACCATTACAAGACTTGTTTGATGCACCTCTTGCTTCTGGGGCCTCTGTCCTCCTGGGAGCCGGAGCGAATCGCCCAACGGCTTCAAGATCTCCTCTTGTATATGAATAGCGCCTTGGAAGAAAAGTATCTCGAACACTTCCTCATCGGCAACATCGCTTTGCCTATTCAAATCCCTCTGCCGAAGAACCTCCGAAGTGCTGTCCCCTTCAACCTTTTTGAGTATTTGGCCCGAAGCCCGGTCCTCCACGATGAGGCAATAAATGAGTTTGTGCAGGTGGTAGAGCAGGTGAGGACTCTCTGGTTAGTGCCTGAAGAATAGCAACTCTCAACTCCATTTTGAAAGGCCAGTTTCTTTTGGCTCATCCCTGAATCACGTTATCCTTAGCGGAGCCGAAAAGGTGGGGAGCATTGTTTCCAGCACGTGAAACAAAAGCTGGATGAGAGATGTATCACATCGTGGATGGTCCTGGAATGGTTATTTGGGTAGGCTTCAAAATTATCTGGTCGACGGCCGGTAGCGCTTCGAAGAGCCCCTTCAAGTAGGATCAGCTTCCTAGAGTCAGCTATTCTTCAATATTTTTCTACATTTCAATCCCAGACAAATTTGCTCTATTAGACTTGAAATAAAGGTTCCTGCAAACTCTGCTCTTAAGCTTCTTACAGCATCCTTTCTGGGCTTATAAAATCAGAATCTCCTGCCGGTTTTCTGAGTTTTCAACTTTTCCAAATGTTTTTCTTTTTTATTTTCAATCAATATAAGTGCTTAGTGAACATTGCATTGTCTGAGTTATTTTACTTATACAGTCCAATATTAATAACAATAATACTAATACTAATAGTAGTAATGATGGTATAGTTTTTGCTTATGTATAATCATATAATAGGGATGCGGTGGCTCAGTGGCTAAGGCGCTGAGCTTGTCGATCGAAAGGTCGGCAGTTCAGCGGTTCGAATCCGTAGTGCCACGTAACGGGGTGAGCTCCCGTGACTTGTCACAGCTTCTGCCAACCTAGCAGTTCGAAAGCACGTAAAAACATGCAAGTAGAAAAATAGGGACCACCTTTGGTGGGAAGGTAACAGCATTCCGTGCTCCTTTGGTGTTTATTCATGTTGGCCACGTGACCACGGAGACGTCTTTGGACAGCACTGGCTCTTCGGCGTTGAAACAGAGATGAGCACCGCCCTGTAGAGTCAGGAACGACTAGCACATATGTGCGAGGGGAACCTTTACCGATATATAATCATAATTTTTCATTATTTACCTAGTAGTAATCTTTTATCTACTAATTTCTACTTCTGTTACCTAGCCACTGATAGAACACATCCCATGTTGAGAAATATTCTGATTCTTCCTTATCCTTTATTTTTAATGTCGATCTCTCCATCTCTGCACAATCTAATTTCTTTTTAATTATCTGTAGGAGTATCCTCATTCTTCCAATATTATGCAAATACAATTCTAGCCGCTGTCAACACATGTAATATTAGATATGTATTCAGTCTACTTCAGGCTGAATACAAACACCTATTCAGCCGTTGGTTCAGCTGAACCCAGAACTGCACTGCTGTCTTTGTGTGTGTGGTCCTGTCCATCAATAAACCATCTTTCCAATCAGCCTCCATGTTGATCATTATCTTCTTTTAATGACCCCATAATCCCTTGCGGGGTGGAGTCTGGGCAACTGAATGGAGCTAGCACAGTGTTTTAATGGCCGGATGCTCTTCCTGTCGCCAACGCGGAGCTTTGTTCAGCAGATATATTCTCAGTGTTCCCAGAGAGAGAAATATCTGCCTCTACCTAGGATCTACAGGATGCTCCTAGCAAATAAAGCATTAGTCACACTCTTTTTTCAAATACAGGTAGTCCTCGATTTACGACCCACAACTGAGCCCGAAATTTCTGTTGTTAAGTGAATTTTGCTCCATTTTTACGGCTTTTCTTGCCACTTATTCAGTGAATCACTGAATAAGTGCTAAGTTAGTGACCCGGTTGTTAAGTGAGTCCGGCTTCCCCATTGACTTTGCTTGTCAGGTCACAAAAGGGGATCATATGACCCCCCGGGACACTTCAGCCGTCGTAAGTGTGAGTCAGTTGCCAGTATGGGAAGAAAGGAGGGGGGTTGGACTAGATGACCTACAAGGTCCCTTCCCACTCTTGTCATTCTGTTAATGAACCAGTTGCCATTAATCTGAATTTTGTCCGCTGTGAAAACTATGAAAAACGGTCACGAGTCACTTTTTTTCAGTGCCGTTGTAACTTCGAACGGTCACTAAACGAACCAGGGAAATTCGAGGACTTCCTGTAAGAGGATTCTCTTGACTTTTTTCTAGCTCTATGCACCCAGCGTCGTTCACGTCACCTGTTAACTCCGCCCACCCCATGACGCGCCTCTCTAAACACGCTCCTTGCGTGATGACGTCACGCACCCGCGGCGCCTGCGCAGTGCAGCCGCGGGGCGATTCAAACTGGCGGTGTCTCCAGAGCGAGAATTCATGGCCGACGAAGCCGGGGAGAGAATCGTCGCCTGAAAGCTACGAGCGGCCGCCGACTCGTTCTCCCGAACTCCGGTGAGCGGAGCGTTTTGCGGGCCAAAAACGGGAATGAAGAAATTAAAAACTCCTGCCTGAGGTAAAGTTCGGCAGCTTGCGACTTTCAGCGGGAAGATGGGAAACGCGCGCGCGCAAAAAAAAAAAGGGGGGGGGAGGGGCGGGAGAAACGTCGCCTAGGGAACTGCGCGCTGATTGGTTCTACGTGAGGAAGGGCGGGACTTTGAACTGTTTTCTGATTCGACGGTTCAATCGGATCGGCTGAGCGCGCAGACTAAAACCCGCCGTCTGATTGGCTTTCAAAAGAGCCAGGTTGAATGATTGAGGCGGCTGCGTGGGCGGGGAAGCAGCAGCGGGGTCCACGAATGGGAACTACGACTCCCAGAATGCTTAGCTACGGGATGACTTCCGCATATTGCAATTTTTTTTCAAGTTATTTATTTATTTATAAAAAAATATTTATTTTTAATGTTTTTTTATTCTTTAACAAACATATCAATGCGTGAACAGTGTGGCACCTGAGTGTCATTCATTCTAATACGAATTCAACTAGTAATCACAGTTATTACATTCAATCAACTTATAAATTTCTCTTAATAATACATGTTAAGTTACAGTCTTAACATTATCCAATTGTTCCTTTTTTTCTCGTTATTGCTTTTATTTTATTATATAAAAATGTGTACACTGATATCCCCCTTCTCTTATTTCTATCTCTGATTGTAACTTTTAATCATGTCACCCTTATATTAAAAAACATTTTCTTTCTATCCTACCTAACTTCTAGTCATGTTACCTACCCAACAAAAGAAAAGAAAGCGAGAGAAAAGGAATAGAATAGAATAGAATAGAATAGAATAGAATAGAATAGAATAGAATAGAATAGAATTCTTTAATGACTAAGTGTGATTTGACACAAGGAATAGCATAGCATAGCATAGCATAGCATAGCATAGAATAGATAGAATAGAATAGAATAGAATAGAATTCTTTATTGGCCAAGTGTGATTGGACACACAAGGAATAGAATAGGATAGGATAGGATAGAATAGGATAGAATAGAATGGAATAGAATAGAATAGAATAGAATAGAATAGAATAGAATAGAATAGAATAGAATAGAATAGAATAGAATTCTTTATTGGCCAAGTGTGATTGGACACACAAGGAATAGAATAGGATAGAATAGAATAGAATAGAATAGCATAGAATAGAATAGAATAGAATAGAATAGAATTCTTTATTGGTCAAGTGTGATTGGACACACAAGGAATAGAATAGGATAGGATAGGATAGAATAGAATGGAATAGAATAGAATAGAATAGAATAGAATAGAATAGAATAGAATAGAATAGAATAGAATAGAATTCTTTATTGGCCAAGTGTGATTGGACACACAAGGAATTTGTCTTTGGTGCATACGCTCTCAGTGTACATACAACAATAGTGATAGATCATTTATCATAGTCGTAAAAATACATTCATCATAAAACATTAGATACAACACTTGATCATCATCATCATCGTTTAACAACCCCCTGAATGGAGCGAACAGTGTGTTTTAATGGCCGGATGCCCTTCCTGTCACCAATGCAAAGTTTTGTTCAGCAGATATATTCTCAAGTGTGTCCAGAGAGAGAAATATTTGCCTCTACCTAGGATCGAACTCGCAGCCTCCTGATTGTGAGGCAAGAGCTCTACTTCAAGGCCACCGCACCACTCTAGATACAACACTTGGTGAAGGATACTAAATAAGCAATCAACATAAATCATACTAGGATGCTAATTAAACAATTTAAATTGTAAGGTTCAAGCTATTTGTTATAGTCATAACAAGATAAGGTAATAGGGAAGATGAGAGTAATGATGGTAAAATACTGCCTTTCTAGATAGTTTGTCAGTGTTGTGGGAATTAGTTGTTAGCAGAGTGATGGCATGGGGGAAAAACTCTGTCTAGTTGTGACGTGCAGTATACCGTCATTTTGAGGGGAGAAGTTGAAACAGTTTACGTCCATGAGTTTATACTCCATCCTCTTCTAAATTAAACAGTTATTTTGTAATGGCTATGCCATACCTTCAAGGTTTCCTTCATCATCTTACTGAACTCGGTTTTCTGGGAAGCCTGTAGAAAAGCGTCTGCGTCAGGGATGGTCCCTTGTCACATTCTAGGTGCCCCTGTCAGACTTGCCAGCACTTAAATCTCTCTAGTAGTTCATAAATTGCTCAGTGCTGTAAAACATTATATATAAGCGGTATATAAGTAAGTGCTATTGCTACTTAATGGATCTGCAGTTTAGTTGCTTTTAGCCTCTTTCTCCTAAATGCAACGATCCTTGGCTCCATTGGTTGAAAAAGGTATAATTTTATTTGCATAGCCAGAACTGGGAATCATGCACCAAAATCCCTAAATTCAACTTTTCCCTCCCTTAATTGCCTCCCAGCGCTGACCTCCCCATGACCAATCGGGTTCAAATGATGTTTTCAGAAGGGACATTTCAAATGTACAGTAAGCTGGTATGCAGCTGCCTTCTTCTCCCAGCTGGGTGGCTTTGAAGCAGCATCTCCGGGAGATACAGAAGTTACTTTCGCTTTCCCCCAAGCATTCCCCATCCACCCTCCCTAGAGTTTATGGCAGACTGTCATCTCATGGTAGCGAAGCACACAAGCATAAATTGGCATCTCACCACTGCTCCGTTCCAGCACCCTATCCAACATTGACAGAAGTGAGGATTGCTGAGCATTTTCCCCAGGGCCTACAAATTTCCAGTCTCTAATTGTAAATAGTCTGGGTTTCTGGTCTATCAGCCAGAACCTCTGTCTGATTATGCTTCTTTTTTTCCTAGTGATCATGAGCTTTTCAACACCACAGTCTACTGGCTCCAGAGGCAGTGCCTCTTCCGGCAGTGTGTTTATATCTCCTGGTACCAAGCGACAGCCGCTTAGTGGCTCTGGCACCCCAGTGCTGCAGAACTGCCCGCAGAACGACGATGAACGGGAGAGGAAACAGCGGAGACGCTCCAGAGTGTTCGATCTACAGTTTAGCACTGAGTCGCCTCTGTCCATACAGTCTCCCACTAGCAAGTAAGAGCAATTTTTACACACAGAAACACACACACCTCTCCCAAAAAAAGAGTGACTGTGTCATTGCACTGGAATATGCAGGGGAGGCTAGGATACACTTTGAAGGTTTTAAGGAGGTGGGGCTTTTAAGCATGATTAGTTTACAAAAATGGCCCAAGTTCAGTGGATGGATGGATGGATACATGATAGATAGATAGATAGATAGATAGATAGATAGATAGATAGATAGATAGATGGATGGATGGATGGATGGATGGATGGATGGATGGATGTAGATGGTACGTAGGTAAGTAGATAGATAGATAGATGGATAGATAGATAGATAGATAGATAGATAGATAGATAGATAGATAGATATGTAGATATGTAGATATGTAGATATGTAGATAGATATGTAGATAGATATGTAGATGGTGGAGATAGATGTAGATGATAGAGATAGGTGGATGGATAGACGGACGGATAGACAGAGCCTTATCCATGCCCTTATGTCTGCACTTGTCTTGTAGGCAAGCAGAAACATCGCTGCCAGCAATCCCACAATTGTCCAATGCTCAGATTGCAGATCATTACTCCACGTGCATCAAGCTGTCAACAGAAAATGTGAGTTAAACGTCTGCTTACTCCTTGCACCTTTTCAAACGAACTGTTCAGACTAACTACATTAGGACCACATGTTCCATGAAAGTTCACAAAATTGTTGACATTTCACTTGGCTGTGGGAATTGTGAGATTTTTTTTATTGATATATGTATGATACTCAGCTTTCATGCCCAAGGAAGGACCAGAACTCCCAGTCTCTTGGCTTCTGCTCCACCAACTTAATTTCTGCACCAAACTTTCTTAGGTTTCTTTTTTGTAAATCAAGAGATCAAAACAAGTTTTAAAACATTTTCTGCCTGAAAAGAATAGGGCATATCTAATGAAATCTTAAAACAAGGGCAGGCCTAACACAGACCTTTTCTTTTTTTTTTTTGAAGTGTGTGTGTGTTTTGTGTGTGTGTATGTGTGCAATTTATGTATGTGTGTACGTGTATGCCTACACACCTTCACAGCCCTTTTGGTTCGGCCCTCCATAACTCTTTCTGATGTGGCCCATTGGGAAAATTATTAGCCCTAGCAGGATTTTCAGAGACCCAGGACTACGGTCTCGAATATCCAGCTGAAGTCACTGCCCTCCCTCTCTTTAAGGCAGAGTTTGTGACAGATATTTGTTAGTATTGTTGTGGTTCCCTTATAGTCCTTAACTATTAGTGGCATTTAATATTAAGTGGTGCTACTCAATTTTAGGCAAGGAATCCAAAATCTTAAGACTGTAGGCTTGCTATTTCACAGAGATGAGATTGCTGAAATTTTTTTGAGTTTGGTGACACGCACAGTTGTAGTCATGGTTTAAACATACTGTTCACCCACCTTTTGTTGTTGTTTTAACTGTGTCTTTCTTTCCAGAAAATCACCACAAAGAATGTATTCGGCTTACACCTCATTGACTATATGACTGAAATACTCAAGCAGAAAGATTCCGAACTCACCAACTTCAAGGTCACGTTTCTTCCTAATTCAACTTCCTTAGATGTATATAGAATCTTAACAGCAAACGTTGGGTTATCTTTTGTATTGCGTGTTGTGCCCAACTGGTTTGAAAGACTGTGATGACTGGGCGATGAGCACAAAACTACCTTTTCCTTTTGGTTACCGTATTTTTCGGAGTATAAGACGCTCTGGAGTATAAGATGCACCTTAGTTTTGGGGGAGGAAAATAAGAAAAAAAAACATTCTGCCTACCAGCATCCATCGGTATTCATCTGGCTAGCGTCCTGTCAGTGTGTGAGACTGTTTGGAAACTAAAAGAGTATTTGCTATTGTGTGAGCAGTAAGGAAGGAGACAGCCAGGAGCCTGGGCGTGGCTTAGGTCAACTGTTCTAAAGCTGCATGCTGTGCTGATCTCTGAAACTGAAACTCCTCTCCTCTGCTTGTGTTTTGCTTGCTGTTGCAAACTCTGACAGTCCTTGCAGCAAATAGCAAATAGCCAGGTCAGCTTCAGCACATTATTGCAGCCTGATTCAGCACGAGCAGCTGATTGGCGGGTGGATCGGCCTCTCAGAATACCCCCAATCAGCTGTTCCAGGCTGCAGGGATTGCCATAGGCCATCACCTACGTGCCTCGCAGTTTTGGCTACATTTGTTGTATAAGACCCACCCAAATTTTCACCCTCTTTTGGGGGGGAGAATGTGTCTTATACGTCAAAAAATACAGTACATTCCTTTCAGAAGAACCTTCCCCTTCCGATACCTGGCCAGCATTATAGAGATTCTAGAGATTTATGGAATAAAGCTATCTGGAAGACTGTTAGAAATAGGAAATAAAGATTAGCCATCCCCACCTCCCACCCCACAAACAAACAGGTGGGGTCTGTCCACCTTCTATTTGCTCCTGAGACTCCTGGGGCTTACTCCATGTCCAAAGAAAGACTTGCAAAAGTAACTGTTGCTGAATTTTGAAAACAATGATTGATATTCCTGGCCCTTTTTCTAAATTAAACTGATCTTCCATGTTGGTTTTGAAAGCCCTAGTTTCAGGTGAACAGGTAGAGGAGAAAAGAAAAGGGAAAGAATAAAAGCTCAGTTGACTTATTACTCAAATACATTTAAGAGATAAACTCTATTCCCAGGTTGGCATCTATGACATTTCTTTACATTTGCGTTTACAGGTAGCAGCTGGTACCCTTGATGCCAGCGCAAAGATCTATGCAGTGAGAGTGGACGCTGTCCATGCAGATGTTTATCGCGTCCTTGGAGGGCTGGGCAGAGATGCTGCACCTGCAGAGACTGAGAATAACCAGGATACAGGTGGGCCTTTCGTTGCTATTAACTGAGCCTATAATTCGGAATAGTTTAGCTCTTAGAAACCTCTCCCCTGATTGTAGGATTTATTTATTTTTCATTTCCTTTGCTCATTTGAACATCAGAACAATAAACAAACATTGTCCTGTTCTGACCTAGGCTTCCTTAAAAAGCATGAAGCAGAGTCTTGGTCCCGGCAAAAACCCCTTTTATTTACACGACTGTGAATTCCTTTCATTCGCAGTCAGCAAGGCCTGGCAAACAGTCTTCCAGAGGAATATTGATCAACACAAACCTTATCTCGCTTGGAAAGCTGCCAGATAACTAGTTTCCAAACGCAGTGTAAGGCCAAACTTGGCACAGAGTCTCTTAGAGTCACGAACAGAACTTTCCACTCTTGAAACTACCAAACGAACGAATGAATTATTATCATTGTTAACAGGCATAATGTACAATTTTCAGGATAGTGTTGTATTATGGCACCCAAACCAGAATTTGAATAAGGAGATTTGCTTGAAAGTAATTGTTTTCTAAACAACCCGATCGTTGGGGTGTTGGATTTTCTAAATCGTATTTGACAATATTTTCAGCAAGCTTTTGTTAAAAATGCTGCAGAAAATTCCACTCCTGGATTTTCCTCTTTTTAGGTGGCGAAAAGGAAGACTTGGACCATTCTAAGAAGCGTCCGATTAAGAGGAAGCATCTGTACAAAACCATCGAGCAAAATTTGAATAACATCAATGTCTCCGAGACGGAGCGCAAATGCGAGGTGAGGCCTCTACAAAAGTGACTCTGTTTTTTAATGTTTTATTAAAATTTATTTTAATGAACTGCTTTTGGAGTAAAAATACATCTAAAGATGTTTTCTATTTAAGATACATTCGTAATTTAGTTTATTCAGCATGAAATGGAGCTTAGTTCTGTAGCAATGAGGCTGCATATTCTGCAATATTGAGACTGTCGGTGAGTCAACAGCGGGTCAGAGGAGGAGCCGCTGCGGGACAGAGATGACAGTTGCTCTTTAAAAATTACGATTTAAATCGAGTTGATTTAAATCGAGCCTTTTTTACTAGTGATTTAAATCATGATTTAAATTGACTCGCTTTAAATCCAATCCACCCTGCTCTTCATTCAGCCACGTCTCGTTTTTTTCCTGGTTTTATCTTCAGAGTGATCCCATGTTCCAAAAAACGGCCTCGTCCTTCGATGAATGCAGTACGGCTGGGGTGTTCCTTACCACGCTCCACACGCACAGCTACCTCAGTGAAGTCCTGTTCGATTCCACGGTCGTCCCTCTGCCGTCTTCTTCTGGGACTTCTGAGATACCAAGTTCTTCTCCTGTGAAAGTGACCAATTTAAAATGTAGGTGTGACAGATAGGCCCTAACCCTAACCTGGGGGTCTGCAACCTTAAACACTCAAAGAGCCTTTTGGACCCGTTTCCCACAGAAAAGAAAACACCGGGAGCCACAAAACATGGGTGGGTGTGGCCAACTCAATGTCAATCACTTCCACCAGTCATATGACCCCCCCAGCCACGCCTACCCAGCCTGTCATTAGGACAGAGAACTGGTTGTTAAAAAACACCAGGAACCACAAGACCCTTTTGACATCTCTCTCTCCCTCCCTCCCTCCCTCCCCTCTCTCTCTTTCCCCCTCTCTCTATATCTCTCTGTCTCTGCCCTGCCTGCTTCTCCATCCCCTGCCGTCGCCCTTCCCTTCTCAGGCCAGGCGAGGAGTGACTGGGAGGGGAGGACGAGGGGCGGGGCCAGCCAGTGGTGGGATCACCCGACAGGGAGCCACAGCAGAGGGCCCAAAGAGCCGCATGCGGCTCCAGAGCCACAGGTTGCTGACACCCGCCCTAACCCAAACTATTCTAATTACAATAATATGTATTTTGAATGTGTTACTATTGATACGGCGCAAGAAGGACAAAAATCACGTTCTGTCTTCCACCATTTCTGCTCTAACCCTTGACCTAAATGCAGTTCATAGAAATTATGATATTATGAAATTATGTTGTTCCCTCCCCTTTTCCCCTCCTCTTTCTGCCATTCCAAATTATTAATGTTCAAACTTTTATTTCAAGGTTAATAGGTAGCATTCTACATACAACCATCCATTTAGTGACAATTCGAAGAGGCAATGGCATTGAAAAAGAGGACTTACGAACGTTTTTCACGCTTACTACCCCATTGGCCACGTGATCAAAATTTGGACGCTTCGCAATTGGCGTGTATTTATGACGGTTGCAGTGTCCCGGGGATCATGTGATCACTTTTGGCAAACTTCTCACAGGCGAAGTCAATGGAGGAAGACTGGGGAGCTTGCTGTCATAGATTTTAATAGCTTTGAATCTCGGATTTTCTTACTGAACTGCCCTCTTTTTGTCACCCCATCTAGCCACCCTTCTACGTTGCGTTGAAAAGTCCGCCATCTGCCCTTCGTTGTCCGGCTTTCTGTTTACTCAGTGGAACAGCGAAACCCACAACGAGGTACGCAAATTTGATTGCTGCTTTGTGTCAAAAGAAGTTGTCGCGGAGATCTTATACGGGAGTTCAATATTCTTTTAATTTATATCCAGGAGATGCCACCATCTCTTGGGCTACCAGGTTTCTTACCAAATCTTCTTTCTAGAGGTTTTCTCAAGTTCTATTATGAAATGTTTAACTTAAGACAGCTTGAACCTTGGCGGTGAAGTTTTTTTGACTAACCTAAGTTCATTGGGCTTTTCTCAGCTCTATCATTACTTATCTAGATGTTGAGACTCTAGAAAGAATGCAGAGAAGAGCAACAAAGATGATTAAGAGGATGGAGGCTAAAACATATAAGGCATAGTTGCTGGAGTTGGGTAGGTCTAGTTTAATGAAAAGGAGGACTAGGGGTGACATGATAGTAATATTCCAGGATTTGAGGGGCTGCGACAAAGAAGTGGGGGGTCAAATTATTCTCCAAAGCACCGGAGGGCAGAGCAAGAAGTAATGGTTGGAAACTGATCAAAGAGAGAAGCAACCTGGAATTAAGGAGAAACTTCCTAGCAGTGAGGACAATTAACCAGTGGAACCACTAACCCTAACTCACACCCATAATTCTATGTGCCATGTGCGTGTGACACACACACACACACACACACACACACACACACCGCTCTGGCATACACCCGTTATTTTTGTCTCCTCAGCCTCCAGAGCCTTTCTAGGAGTCGGCGGAGGCCAAAAACTGCCTTCCCCACCCCCCCAGAGGCTGGAAACGGCCCGTTTGCCAATTTCTGGAAGTTGGCAAACAGGCCGTTTCCGGCCTCCGGGGGATGGGGAAGGCTGTTTTAGCCCTCCCCAGACTCCTAGAAAGGCTCTGGAGGCTGGGGAGACAAAAAAACGAGCCTTCCCCCCCCCACCCACCCCCGAGGCCCTCCAGGGGCAGGAAACAGCCTGTTTCCCTACTTCTGGTGAGCCCAGTGGGCCCATGCGCATGCTGAGCTCGCATGCCCACTGATACGGCTACGCATGCCACCTGTGGCACGCATGCCATAGGTTCGCCATCACGGGACTAGACAGTCACTTGTCTGAAATACTATAGGTTCCCCTGCTTGATCAGGGGACTGGACTAGAAGACCTTCAAGGTCCCTTCCAGCTCATTCATTCTATTCTATTCTTATTCTATAACTATTTAGAGCCTAGCGTTGCACAGTTAGCTAACTGTCCTTTTGAGAGGGGGAAAAAAAAAGACTTCCCCTTAAAATGTTGCTTTGTGTTCAGTCAGTCTCTGCTCTACTGGAAAAATTCAAGAAAAGTGAGCAGGCCTTTGATATCAACGCAGAGACGGGTAACGAGTCTTTTGAAGACAGAATGGAAGATGATTTTGACGCCGATGTTCTGGACAAGACGATGGCAAGAGATCTTGGTGAATCCTCCGAAAAGCTGGAAGGATGCCGAATAGCACCGGAACGTTCAAGGTATATGTCCTTCTTGGAATATTTGGGGATAGGTGTGGTGCTCTTGAGAAGTTTTTAATGAGAATTTCATTGTTGCCTTCACTGAAAAATGATCAGGAACAGCGTTCGTAGAAACACGCATGTTATTCAGGTGGTCTTGGACTTATGACCATAATTGAGCCCAACATTTCTGTTGCTAAGCAAGACATTTGTTAAGTGAGTCTTGCCCCATTTTTAGGTTTAAGTTTAGGTTTGATTTGATTTATATACCGCCCTACTCCCGAAGGACTCAGGGTGGTGAACAGCCACAAGATAAAACACATCAATACAAAATGTAAAAGCAAAATAAAACCGAGTTAAACAATTTGGCCCAAGACAGATTTAAAACACCTCAATAATTAAGAACAGATTAAAATTAAAATTTTAAAAGGGAAAAAGGGAAAATTAGGCCAGGCCAACCTGATGGAATAAAAAGGTCTTGAGTACTAACATTACAAACAACATATACAATATTTCACCCTGTGCTATACATAAGAAAGGAAGATTTGGTTCTTCGGATATATCCTCATGATCGCCAAAATTCACGTTCTCGGGGTACAGGTACCGAAGCATCCAATTTTCCCAGCGCATAGTCCACGAATGGTTTCCAAATTTTCCAGAAAATATCTTCTTTATAGTCACCATTTCTAATTTTAATATCACATGTCATTTTATCGTTTAAAGCTAATTTCCACATTTCACAATACCATTCTTCTATTCTAAAATTCACATCTAATTTCCAATATCTGGCTATTATAATTCTACCCATTATAATCATAATTCTAATCAATTCTTTCTCATATTTTGTTGGTTCTATTTCCTTAATTATCAACAGTAATATAGTTTCTGGTCTCAATATTATTGCTTTCCCCATCATTTCAAATATCATTTCCTCCAATTGTTGCCAAAACTTTTTAAGGTGCGCAGATCTGGGATCCTCCGTATCTCTGGGGGGAGCTCATTCCAGATAGTAGATGCCCCCACAGAGAAGGCTCTCCCCCTGGGGGCCGCCAGTCGACATTGTTTGGCCGACGGCACCCGGAGGAGCCCCTCTCTATGGGAGCGTACTGGCCATTTTTACGACCTTTCTTGCCACGGTTGTTAAATGAATCACCACAATCGTTAAGTTAATATCCTGTTTCCCCCAAAATAAGACATTATCCCCTGATAATAAGCCCGATCGGGCTTTTGAGCACATGGCAATAAGGCCAAGCGCTTATTTCAGGGTTCAAAAAAATATAAGACAGGGTCTTATTTTCGGGGAAACACGGTAACAGGTGGCCTCCCCATTGACTTTGCTTGACAGAAAGTCGCAAAATAGGATCAGGTGACTCTGGGACATTGCAACTGTTTAAATACATGCCAGTTGCCAAGCATTTGAATTTTGATCATGTGACTGCGGGGATGCTGCAATGGTCGTAAGTGTGAAAGACAGTCATAAGTCACCTTTTCAGTGGCGTTGGAACTTCGCTAAACAAACCTCTGTAAATCCAGGACTTACCTGCACAGCAAACCTTGAAGAAGCAACGGTCAACTCTTTTAAAACTAGCGTTAAATCTCTTTCCTACAGAGAAAACCAGGTTTCCGTGAGAGAAGGGGATATTGGGTCCATGTGTCTACAGCTGTCTATGAACCCCAGCGAGTATTCTTACTTCAGCCCCCGAATTATGTCCATGTGGGCAGGCCCAGAACACTGGCGCTTTAAACCACGCCATAAAGGTACGGTGGGCAGAGGTTGGGCAGGGATTGCCAAGAGTTCAGCTGACAAAGTTAATTGCGGCATCTCATAAATTGATGAAGAGTCACAATCTTTTACCTGTTACTGTTTCCTTTCCTCTGGTTTGACTGTTTTCTTCTTCTCCTGCTTCATCAGGGCTGTTTATTGAGTGTGCGTGGGTTCACACGTGCATATTCCCCTTTTCCGAATAATGCTCTCTGCTCTGGATGCTGCTGTCCAAAGTTTACAAAAACACAAAAGTCTGTAGAGCAGAGGCCTCCTCCTTCTGTTTCTTCTCCTTCTCCGCCTCCTCCTTCCTATTTCTCCTCCTCCTGTTTCTTCTCCTTCTCTGCCTCCTCCTCCTCGTTTCTTCTCCTCCTTCTCCTCCTCCTCCTGTTTCTTCTCCTTCTCCGCTTCCTACTTCCCATTTCTTCTCTTCCTCCTTCTCCTCCTTCTCTGCCTCCTCCTTCCCATTTCTTTGCCTTCTTCTCCATCTCCTTCTCCTCATCCTTCTGTTTCTTCTCCTTCTCTGCCTCCTCCTCCCCGTTTCTTCTCCTCCTTCTCCTTCTCCTCCTCCTGTTTCTTCTCCTTCTCCGCTTCCTACTTCCCATTTCTTCTCCTCCTTCTCCTTCTCTGCCTCCTCCTTCTCATTTCTTTGCCTTTTCCGTCTCCTTCTCATCCTTCTGTTTCTTCTCCTTCTCCTCCTTCTTCTCCTTCTCCTCCTCCTTCTGTTTCTTCTCCTTCTGGGAGTTGAAGTCCACAAGTCTTAAAGCTGCCAAGTTTGAATTAATTGATCACATTTAATTGATCACATTTCTATGCCTCCCAACTCCCAAGGGACTCCCAAGGGACTCTGGGCAGCTTGAAGACCTCTGCTCTAGAGATTTTCAGTCCTCCAGGTCATGGTTCTCCCAAAGGTTCTTTTTTCAGGAGGCAACTGGACTTCCTTGTTTTTTCCTTTTGAAGACATTTCGCTTGTCATCCGAGAAGCTCTTATCCTGTCAGAGCTGAAGAAGCTTCTTGGATGAGAAGCGAAATGTCTTCAAAAAACCAACAACAACAAGAAAGTCCAGTTGCCTCCCGAAAAAGCACCTATGGGACCTTTTACAAAAAGCATATTCTGTAATATACATTGATCGTATAATATACGTTGATTTCTTACTCTGTAATAGAAATGGCATCACGGTATGTCTCATTTTTGTTTAATCGCACATAGATGAACATAGAACGGTTGCATTTCCAATATTTATTGCAATACTTCCGCCGTAATTGTTTATTTTCTCACATCAAACCAGGATTGGTAGCTCAGAGTAGAGTGATACCTAATGTTTAATTATTTTGAAAGTGCCATTTTGTGCTGCCTGTTTAAAGACACTTAGAGTTCCCTTTTATAAAACAATATTGTTCACACCTACATGTACAACACTAAAAAAAAACTTAAAAACCCGGAAGATTTACAGTAATATTCTATGGCAGAGCAAGCCGCTTCCTTCCATCGTGTCTTCTGCCATCTGCACAGGTGATGCCAACGCTGAGAGAGTCAGTAAAAGGAAAACAATTAAGAAAGTCTTTGAGATCAATTTTGACGAGGAGATTGACTTTGAACTTCACTTCCGCAAAACCCGGGTAGGTTTTTCTTTTTTCCCTGAAGGCAGGACGAGAAGCAATGGGCGGGAAAACAATTAAAGAGGAATCCAACTCAGAACTAGGGAGAGATTTTCAGCATTTCCAACGGAGATGAGCACCGCCCCACTATACTCAGCAATGGACTAGCAGAGTAAACTCTGTAGGGACTCTTTTACTGTTACCAGAGGTGGGCTGCTGCCGGTTCAGACCGGTTCGGGTGGACCGGTAGTTCTGACCACCGACTGGGCCCGCCCCGCCCCCCCGACGCTATCCCATGCTATATATCTCACTCTCTGGCTTGCTCCCCCGCCTATGCAGCCCAGCTGATTTCCGTGCCTCGCCCTCTCTACTCACCACGGCTGCCCTAGAAGGTGTGCTGGAAGCTGCACGCATGAAATAGCCGTGTGTTAGAAGCGGCTCCCATTTTCGGTTCTGGCACTGGGCAAACCGGTTATTAAAGTATGCGAAGCCCACATTACCAAATCTAAATCAGTGCAAAGTGGGATTCAAGATAAAACTTGCCCAGCATTCCTAGTAGAGGATGTTTCTGACGGTTCTGGTTTTCTAGAGTAGAGTAGAGTAGAGTAGAGTAGAGTAGAGTAGAGTAGAATAGAATAGAATAGAATAGAATAGAATAGAATAGAATAGAATAGAATAGAATAGAATTTTTTATTGGCCAAGTGTGATTGGACACACAAGGAATTTGTCTTGGTGCATACACTCTCAGTGTACATAAAAGAATAGAATAGAATAGAATAGAATAGAATAGAATAGAATAGAATAGAATAGAATAGAATAGAATAGAATTCTTTATTGGACAAGTGTGATTGGACACAAGGAATTTGTCTTGGTGCATACGCTCTCAGTGTACATAAAAGAAAAGATACGTTCATCAAGAATCATAAGGTACAACGCTTAATGATAGTCATAGGGAACAAATAAGCAATCAGGAAACAATATCAATATAAATCGTAAGGATCCAAGCAACAAAGTTACAGTCATACAGTCATAAGTGGGAGGAGATGGGTGATAGGAACGATGAGAAGATTAATAGTAGTGCAGACTAGTAAATAGAGGGAATTATTTGTTTAGCAGAGTAATGGCATTCAGGAAAAAACTGTCCTTGTGTCTAGTTGTTCTGGTGTGCAGTGCTCTATAGCATCGTTTTGAGGGTAGGAGTTGAAACAGTTGATGTCCAGGATGTGAGGGGTCTGTAAATATTTTCTGAGCCCTCTTTTTGACTAGTGCAGTTATACAGGTCCTCAATGGAAGGCAGGTTGGTAGCCATTGTTTTTTCTGCAGTCCTAATGATCCTCCGAAGTCCGTGTCTGTCTTGTTGGGTTGCAGAACCAAACCAGACAGTTATAGAGGTGCAGATGACAGACTCCATAATTCCTCTGTAGAACTGGATCAGCAGCTCCTTGGGCAGCTTGGGCTTTCTGAGTTGGCGCAGAAAGAACATTCTTTGTTCTTTCTAAAACAGGCAGCTACGGTTCTGTCCAAGTCCACCCTCCAAAGCCAAAGCAAGAAAAGCAACACCCTCCCAACAGACTTCCATTATGATCCAGACAACCTCACGCGGCTGTTCCTCAAGCCGCAAATCAGGGTAAGGTTTGAAGCTTCTTCAATGTAAGGATCTCGGCAGCGATGCCGACAGCCTGCTGCTCTGGCCAGAAGATTGGCCGAGAGGTTTTCTACCTGAGCCAGTGCGTCAGTTCTTTCCATTAGTAGCAGCTTGTCGTGATTCTCTCAAGTTGTTTTCTTTCTGCAGCTCTCGAACCTGCTGCCTCAGGGCCGCTCACCCAGTCACCACGACGACGACGACGAAGTCGGAGAATATGATTACAACAATCCCAATGATACCTCCAATTTCTGTCCCGCGGTGCAGGTGAGTTCTGATAATCAGGAGCTTGCTCTGTGTTTGACTGCCATCCTTTCTTATCTGAAATTAGGGGGGGCTGGAAGCTATAAAAATTGGTTGCTGGTAGCTGCAGGTTTTGTCGGGAAGAAATGTTGAGTTCCTGAAGTGTTGAGTGCCAACGTTTGAACTTTCCAAGAGTCCTTGCATTCTTTCTGGCTTTCTGGACTAATTACTTGGATCCTTTGCTTCCTGAACTCCTTGATTTGCCCTGCTGGATTTATTACTGTGCAGCCATGGTGTACGCAGTGCTGGGCTGGACTACTTGCAGCCAGAGGCTGCTTGAGGTGTGTGTGTGGGGGTTTGACATCACTTTGCTCTGGGACTTGCCAGAAACGTGGGAGCGTTTGGGGAAATTTGGAGCAATAAAAAGGCAGTTCGAACTGCCAGCTGTTTGCGTTATCTCTGTGCCGTGCCCCAAGTCATCACCGGAAGCCAGATTCATTTTGCAACCATTTTACTAACTTAACTTCGGTGATTCACTTAACGCTATGTCGAGAAAGGTCGCAAAAGGAGGCAAAACAAACTTAACAACTCTCTTGCTTAGCAAGAGAAATTTTCATAAGTCACAAGTCAAGGACTACCTGCATTATTATTATTTTTTTTAAAAAAAATAATATTGAGAAAGACACACTGTGGACACACTTAAGATTTGACCGTACTCCTGTTCATTTTCCCCCCACTCTTCTTTCTGTTCAGGAGGGCGACAGCGATGATGACAACGAGCCTGTGAAGTTCATAGGTCAGGGAGGGATGTTTGAAATGACAGCCTATCCTACGGGTGGAGATGACCACGATGGAGAACTTGATGATGGAAAGGTCAAAGGATTCAACATCTCCACTTACGGTGAAGCCAACATGGTAGCTGAGCCTCAAAAGGCAAGTATGAGTTCAGAGGGCACAGTCTCAAAACAGGGTCTCTCCAAATTCCCAATTAGTATCTGAAAAGTGCCCGGTTGGAAAGAAGATGATATACAAAACGACTTGATGATGGGTGGGAAGATCTACCTATGACTTACCCATCGTGCAGGTAAGGGTTAAGCTGCAAAGTGGTTAGAATGCAGGATTACAGGCAAACTCTGCCCGCAGCCTGGAATTCAATCCTGATGGGGCTCAAGGTTGACTCGGTTTTCTGTCCTTCCGAGGTCAGTAAAATGAGGACCCAGATTGTTGGCGGCGAGAGTCTGACTCTGTAAACTGCTTAGAGAGGGCCGGAAAAGCACTGTGAAGCGGTATATAAGTTTAAGTGCTAGTCCTTTATCAATATGGAGGTTCCTATTAGCTTTATAATTTTTGCAGAGGTCAACCATCCCAAAGGTGCTTTTTCAGGACTTTTTTGTTGTTTTCTCCTGAAGATGTTTCGCTTCTCCTCCAAGAAGCTTCTTCAGCTTTGACTGGATGATGTTCTGATCTGGGCTCCCTTAAAAAGCAAGAAGCAGGAAATGGTCCCGGCAAAACCTCTTTTTTTTTTTTACACGACTGAATCACTTTCATTCACAGTCAGCAAGGCCTGTCCAAACAGTTTTTCAAAGGAATATTTATCAACACAAACCTTATCTCACTTGGCAAGCTGCCACGTAACTTATTTGCAAAGGCAAAATAAGGCCAAACTTGGCACAGAGTCTCTTAAGAGTCACGAACAGAACTTTCCACTCTTGGAACTACCGAACAAACGAATGAATTGTTTCCTGCAAAAGCCCCCCTCCCCATTCGCTCCTCTTTTGTTTCCTATGGGAGGGGCCAGTCACCTCCAAGGTCCAAAGTCAACTCTGCTTTCTGAATTGTTCTTGTCTTCTGGCAGCTCTGTGCATGCACACACTGGGAACGGGCTCCAGCTGTTCCTTTGCCTCGCTGCTGTCTATCTCCTTCTCTGCCTCCGACACAGAGCCCTCGTCCGAGTTTTCCCCAGCCCCCAGGACTGGCCCATGTTCCTCCCCAACCTCCTCAGTGTCCGACTCTGCCGCCAGTTCCGCTGGCCACCAGTGGGCCACAACAGATGGTGGGGAATGAAAGGATTTATATTCCTTGCAGACAGCTGGTCATTTGCATCCTTTTAGATGCAACAGTTAACAGAACTTGACTTGACTTTTATTTGATTTCTATACCGCCCTACTCCCGAAGGACTCAGGGCGGTGAACAGCCAACAATAAAATACATACATAACAAAATTTAAAAAGCAGAGATAAAATCGAATTAAATAGTTTGGCCCAGACAGATTTAAAACCCCAACCAATTTAAAATTGAACGTAGATAAACCTCCCAAGTGCTTCAAGGACCCTCTAAAAGGATGCAAATGACCAGTTGTCTGCAAAGAATATAAATCCTTCCATTCCCCCCCCCCCCAATTCTGTCAGAGCTGAAGAAGCTTCTTGGATGAGAAGCGAAAGGTCTTCAAAGAAAAAACAGAAAGTCCAGTGGCCTCCTGAAAAAGCACCTTTGGGACAACCATGAGATGGATGACTGAGAATCTCTACAGAGGACAATCATGTATCTCTATTTGTGTTGTAATTTAGTGAAATTAATTTAGAGCCTTGGTAGTACAGTGGTCTAAAGCACCCTGTTATTAAGACCAGCTGCCTGCAATTACTGCAGGTTCGAATCTCGCCAGGCTCAAGGTTGACTCAGCCTTCCATCCTTTCTAAGGTAGGTGAAATGAGGACCCAGTTTGTGGGGGCAATAAGCTGACTTTGTATAAATATATACAAAAGGATGAAGGCTATTGCTTAACGCATTGTAAGCCACCCTGAGTCTCCGGAGAAGGGCGGCATATAAATCAAATTTAAAAAAATAAAATAAAATATATGGTTTATATTTCCCTCTCTTCATAACTGGACAGGACGCCTTCTGAAGTTCCATGCTTTTCTCATCTCTGCCAGGCTGAGAAGCGCTTGCTTTTTGTGAGAGGAAACTAGCTCGAAACTTAGTTCTAGATCTGTTTTCTCATTCTGTGTGCTTATTCCTCTGGAAAGCAGATTTATTTATTTTAAGTAAGGCCCTCCAGTATTGAATAGCAGTACTTTGAAAGGCAGGGTAGCAGGTTTGTCTTTGGCTTATTATTATGACTCTTCTAACTCTCCCTAATTTTGGATTCCAGGTGAACAAAATTGACATTCAATATGCAAAAACAGCCAAAAAGATGGACATGAAGAGGCTGAAGCAGAGCATGTGGCGCCTCTTGACAGACGTCCCCAAAAATCAGACCGAGGAAGAGGTACACATCAGGAAATCTGGTTTTGTTGTCGTTCTTTGTTTTCTCCTTTGGTATCATAGTCGACTTTCTCTGAACTTCTTAAGGCAAAAACCGCACACTTTTAATCAACGCTTTGCAAAAAAAGAAGCAAAATTTTCTTTTCTTGGAAAAGGGCATCCTGACAACAATGTTGCTCCTCCACGTTTCCGTAGACAGTATTAAAAGATTGGTGATTATCACACCTGAAATACTGCAAGTAATTTTGGTCACCATGCTACAAAAAAGATGTTGAGAGTTTGGAAAAAGTTCAGAGAAGAGCAACTAAGATTATCAAAGGCTTGGAGACTAAAACACAGAAAGAACAGCTGCAGGATTTGGGTTTGGCCAGTCTAAAGAAAAGAAGGACTGGGGGGACATCATAGCAATATTCCAGTATTTGAGGGGCTGCCACAAAAAAAAGGGGGTCAAATTATTCTCCAAAGCACCAGAGGGCAGGACAAGAAACAGTGGTTGGAAACTAACCAAGGAGAGAAGCAACCTGGAATTAAGGAGAAATTTCCTAACAGTGAGGACAATTAACCAGTGGAACAGCTTGCCACCAGAAGTTGTGGCTGCTCCATCACTGGAAGCTTTTAAGAAGAGTCTGTTAAGTGAATCTGGCTTCCCAATTGACTTTGCTGGTCAGAAGTTCCCAAGAGGTGATCCCATGACCCCTGGACACTTCAACCGTCATAAATATGAGTCAGTAGCCAAGCGTCTGAATTTTGATGACATGACCATGGAGGTCCTGGTGGTGTGAAAAACAGTCACAAGTCACTTTTTTCAGTGCCGTTGCAATCTTGAACAGTCAACGAACTGTTGTAAGTCAAGAACTATCTGTACTGAGGAACGGAGTTGGAAGGGACCTTGTAGGTCATCTAGTCCAACCCCCCCCAACCGAAGCAGGAGACCCTACGCCATTTCTGACAGATGGAAGTCCAGTCTCTTCTTGAAAGCCTCCAGTGATGAAGCTCCCACAACTTTTGAAGGCAACTGCTGTTCTATGGGTTGATTGTTCCCACTGTCAGAAAATTCCTCCTTATTTCCAGATTGAATCTCTCCTTGTTCAGTTTCCATCCATTCTTCCTTGTCTGGCCTTAGGGTGCTTTGGAGAATAGCTTGACCCCCTTCCTCCTCTCTGTGGCAGCCCCTCAAATATTTGAAGACTGCTATCATGTCTCCCCTGGTCCTTCTCTTCACTAGACTAGCCATTGGCGTGATCAGAAGACAGAAGTCCTTCCTAGAAAGTTTATGATCTGACTGCTTTTATTTCAACATTCCTTCCGTAGAGTGAAGGCACCGAGAAAAAGATCAACTCTTCAGCCATCTCGAGCCCGAAGGTCTTCAGTAGCATCACCAAGGATCTACTTCAGAGGTATTTCCCAGGTGGAATGGGACAGCTCACCATGGGACAACTTGCTGCGGGACAATTTTACAATTCTATTTTAATTATTTAAAATAAATAAATTAGTTTAAATTTTGCCATTCACTTTTCCTTCCCTGTCGCTCCTTTTGCATCCTTTCTTCAATGTGATTCTATTCCACTATTGCTTTGATATTAGTGTAACAGTGAGTTGTCCCGTGGCGAGTCGGCCATGGCGAATTTTCCTAAACCAGTGATGGCTAGCCTTTTTGCCATCGCGTGCCAGGAAGGGGAGGGGTTTTGCGCACGCGCGTGCCCACACCCATAATACTACGCGCCCCACCCTGCGCATGCACGCGCAATTCCCCCCCCTCCCGCTCCTGGCATGCAGTGGCCCGGTAGGCCCATTTTTCTTTCTCACCTGGCTCCAGATCCTCTCTATGCATCTGGGGAGGGTGAAAACAGCCTTCCCCACTCCCTCGGAGGCCCTCCGGAGGCCTGAAACGGCCCATTTCCCAACTCCCAGTGGGACAGGAAGTGACTTTTTTGCTGTCCCCAGCCTCCAGAGCCTCTCTAGGAGACTCTTGGCTTCCAGGTTGGTGCAGGAGGCTTTCCAGGCCCCAAATGGGGCAAATTGGGGAGCCTCGCGCTGACCCCCCTGCACCTCGTTTTGGCTTCCAGGTTGGTGCAGAAGGCCTTCCAGGCCCAAAACGGGGTTTGTGGGGAGAGTGCGTGCATGCGCACAAACCCTCCAAATGCAATGCAAGCACCCCCCCCCTGCATGCGTCCCCACCACGTACGCATTCATGTGTCCCCTGTATGTGCCCCCACCACCACACATGTGCTGCAGAGACCCGAAGACCAACTGAACAGTGGGAGTTGGAGCTGGGGTAATGTCTGGCGTTCCCGCAGAGAGGGCTCTGCATGGCACACGTGCCATAGGTTCACCATCACGGCCATAGGACACGCCACAGGGAGCCAGAGTAGCACAAAGAAACATTTACACGATGCGGACGGTTTGACCATTTCTCTGCATCTGCTCCCAGGTTGGGGAATAATTTGTATTTGATCAGCAAGCCTTGTAGAGAAAGGATACGTCTGACCATGAAAGGAGGGCTCTTTATCAACTGGCTTCTTCAATTTATGCCCTACCTCAAGGCAGCTGATAACCAGAAAGCAAAGCAGAGATAGTCAGTGGCGAGATGCTGCGGGTTTAACAGCTGGTTCAGTGAGAGAGCGGGCATGCGCGCTTAAGGCGCTGGCGCACAGCGCTAAAAATGGAGCATTTAGAAGCTCAGCTGCTTACCTTCCAAGTCAGCAACGGTAAGTAGAACAGCGGGGGGGGGGGATCAGCTGTGCCATGCAATTAAGATGAGCTACAAAGCAGGACAGGATAGAGTTGGCGCTACCGGTTCGCCCGAACTGGACTGAACCAGCTGAATACCATCTCTAGAGGTAGTCCTTGAAGTACGACCACAATCGACCCCAAAATTCCTGCTGCTTAAGTGAGACAGATGTTAACTGAGTTTCAAGACTTGACTTGCGCGCAGCGGTTAAGTGAACCACTGCAGTTGTTCAGCTAGCAATGTGGTTGTTAAGCGAATCTGTCTTCCCCCATTGACATTGCTTGTCAGAAGGTCGTAAAAGGGAATCACAACTTGTTCTGTCTTGCAGCCTTCCTTCCGTGATGGCGAAAAACCTGTCGGTCCCATTGGCGTTTGCCTGCCTCTTGCATCTGGCTAATGAAAAGGTGAGTACGATGCGCCATTTAAACACAGGTAGTCCTCAACTTACGGCTGCTATCGAGCCCAACGTTTCTGTTGCTGAGTGAAAGATCCGTTACAATTTTACAGCCTCTCTTGCCACAGCCGTTAAGTGGAGCACTGCCGTTGTCAAGATAGTAACCCCGTTGTTAAGTGAATCTGGCTTCCCCATTGATTTGGCTTGTCACATGGTGGCCAAAGGGGATCATGTGCCCCCCCTCCGCCCGGGAACACTGCAACCATCATAAATATGAACCAGTTGCCAAACGACTGAATTGTGACCATGAGGATGCTGCAATGGACATAAATGTCAACTCGCAAAGCATCCCTGGCCTACTCTCGAGTTGCCATAGGCAAGGGGGATGGGAAACCGACAAAGCAGTCCAGCAGCCAAAGACAGGAGCACATTCCAGACATATCTTTCTCAAGGCTGTCTCCCAGGGTTACCCACAGCAGCCGGAGGGGAGTGATCTCTACAGCCTGCGAAATTGCTTTGCTGGCGAATGTGATTGACGACAATGAGTGTGAAAAATGGTTTATAAGCCCCCCTTTTTTCAGTACCGTCTTAACCACGAACTGTTGTAAGTCGAGAACTACCTGTAGTAAGACAGTCATGTGGGAAGAACAGCATCTTTTCAACCTAAATCTCTAACCAGTGGGTGAAACCTTTTCTTTCGCGCCTTCGCCAATGCTGAGAAAAAACCAAAAACTTGGATTTGAGTGGGGGCAGCTTTAAAGTTTGACGTTTGATTCTTTCCCCTCCCCTTTGTCCCCCAGAACCTGAAACTACAAGGGGTGCAAGATTTATCTGAAGTCTTAGTGCTACAAGAAGATTAACCTGTGCTACCCGACACTCTTCAGCCTCCGAAGAGGGAAATTTATCTTGCCTTTTTGAGACTTTTCCCCAGCGCATCAAAGCGAAGGGCAAGGAGCCTCTGCCTAATTCTGTCGGTTCTCCCTGGGATCAAACAGCGTATGATTTGCATTAAGATTTCGGCAGTCAAATCTGCTTGTCTTTTAAAAGGAAACCTGGGAGGTTTTTTTTTAACTCCTCCTGAATTTGGCCCCATTCCCCACGATGGGTGATATCCCCCCCCCCTCCAAACGCAGAGGGAACATTTTAACACGCGTGTGCATTTTTTTAAAAAAAACCCGGTTTTTAGTTTCCCCCACGCTGGAAACGTTCCCGTCTTTCTTTCTAAATCAGTGTCTTTCAACCTTGGCGCGCTGGACGATGTGGGGACTTCAACTCCCAGAATTCCCCAGCCAGCTCTGGGGAAGAGCTCTGCCAAGCTCTGCTGGCTGGGGAATTCTGGGTGTTGAAGTCCCCACATCGTCCAGCGCGCCAAGGTCGAGAAACACCGTTCTAAACAATTCCTCTCTCCTGTCGTTTTTATCATTGTCTTTGAAGTCATTTTATATATTTG
Organism: Pantherophis guttatus; assembly: GCF_059756535.1. Classification (NCBI taxonomy): domain Eukaryota; kingdom Metazoa; phylum Chordata; class Lepidosauria; order Squamata; family Colubridae; genus Pantherophis; species Pantherophis guttatus. Next base: position 2,161,581 of record NC_142071.1, read on the forward strand.
TACGGATTTTTTTATTTTTTTATTTTTTAAAAAGGAATAAACCCAAACCTCTTCTCCGCCTGCGGCTTTAGTTTGCTTTGAACCTCCGGCGGAGCGGCGTCTGCGACTCCAATGGATGTCTTGTTTGGGTTACGGTTGCGTTTCGCGCTGCGGTTTCGCGTGGGCGGCGGACGTCATGGAGAAACCGTTCGGCTGCCATGCTAGGAAAAAAAAGCCCCAAATTTAAATTTGAAGCCTATCCAGATAAAGCGTCCCTCGCAGAGATGGTTACCTTGATTTCATCAAGCAATGAGGAAGTTGCGCCAGGCGGGGTGACTTCACTCAAAACCAGAGCTCGCTTTGGTTTCTCAAGAATTCTCTCTCCCATTCCCCCGCAATGGGACTCCCGTTGCACAACTGCATTATCTAATCGCGTTCTTGGGCACAAATCGGTTACCTAACTGCTAGGTTGATGAAAGATGCGGTCTCCTCCTTTCTGTTAAAACTGGCCAGGCTGTCAGAAGTCGAGCCTGAGCTTTCCTTTCTGGTTTGCAATTTACGGAAGAGCCCCTTCCACCGGGACAGGGGTGTTACACGCGATTTCATTGAGGGCCGCATCAGAGTTGTGTTTGACTTTGGGAGGGGGGGGGCTGGGGGGTTTTGGGAGGGGGGGGGCATGGCCAGAGATACGTACAATAACAGACCTCCGGATTTTTTGTCGGGCCCTGAAAACCCATTTATTTCAACTAGCGGGGCTGGCTTGAGTTAATTTTAAATTGATTTTAAATTGGGTTATTTTAATTTACGGCCAATAATGTTTAATTATTTTAAATTGCTTTTAAATTTTGTATGTATTGTTTTTTACTCTGGCTGTTCACCGCCCTGAGTCCTATTCTGGAGAAGGGCGGTATAGAAATTTAAATAATAAATAAATAATAAATAAATAGCTCAACATCACTCGTGTCGGGGGCACCTGTGGTGGCCAAGTGCCAAGGCAGAACTTCTCTCAGACCCTCTCTCCCTCTCATTATAATTTCCTTCCCTCCTTCCTTCCTTCCTTCCTTCCTCTCTTTTTCCCTCTTTCTCCTTTCTTCCTTCCTTCCCTCCTTCCTCTCCCCCTTTCTCCTTCCTTCCTTCCCTCCCTCCCTCTTTCTCCTTCCTTCTTTCCCCCTTTCTCCTTCCTTCCTTCCTCTTTCCCTCCTTCTCCTTCCTTTTTCCTCCTTTCTTTTTCCTTCCTTCTTCCTTCTCCTTTTTCCTTCCTTCCCCTGTTTCCTTCTTTTTTCTTCCTTGCTCTCTTCCCATCTTTTTCTTTCCTCTTTCCCTTTCTCCTTTCCTATCCCTTCTTGCATGCTCAAATGCAAAAGGGGAAATGTTTCTCCTTTTTTTTTTTGTTTTAAGTTGGTTTTGCTAGCCCTCTGCCAGCGAAAACGGAGCCCAGGTTGACCCACGCGCAGAGGCACTGCTGGCCGGTCCTTTTCGGTTTCCAGGTAGCCCTACAAGCCAGCTCTAAGCATCCCTAGATGCTTTGAGGGTGGGGGTGGGGAAGGCCGTTTTCACCCTCCCTAGGCTCCTAGAAAGGCTCTGGAGCCTGGGAAGGGTGAAAAACGGGCCTTCCAGTCCCACTGGAAGTCGGCAAACGGGCCGTTTCTGGCCTCTGGGGGGATGGGGAAGGCTGTTTTTGCCCTCCCCAGGCTCCAAGAAAGCATCTGGAGCCTGGGGAGGCGAAAAACGGGCCTACTGGGCCCACTGTGCCATTGCGTGCCAAAAGGGGGGGGAGCGCAGGGGTGTCGCATGCGTGGGGAGGGCAGGGCGCGCTGAATTATGGGTGTGGGCACATGTGGGCACCCCCCCACACACTCCCCGTGCTTTTGGCACGCAACGGCAAAAAGGTTAGCCATCACTGTCCTATACCCTTATCCAGCCCCGTTTTCTTTTTCTTTTAAATAATACACTGCTCAAAAAAATAAAGGGAACACAAGCAGAAGACCTCCGAGATCTGAATGAACGAAATAGCCTTATTAAATACTTTGTTCGTTACATACCGTAGTTTCTACACTGCTCAAACAACTAAAGGGAACACAAAACTACTGTATGTAACGAACAAAGTATTTAATAAGGCTATTTCATTCATTCAGATCTCGGAGGTCTTCTGCTTGTGTTCCCTTTATTTTTTTGAGCAGTATATTCATTAAATTTCCAAACATTAAAATACACAGTACAAAAAGAAACATTTTTCAAAGAAACCCTTCCCATCTTTCTCCTTGGAAAGCCCTTTTTTTCAGAGGCGGGGCCGGCTCCCGCTCTCCCTCTGAACTTTCATTATGGTGTTTATGTTACGTGTAATGATTTCCCGGGAGCAAACATTCCTCCATCCACAAGTCACGGCTGTTTCTGTATTTTAATAAAATAAAAAAATTAAGGAATAATAATGCGATTTGTACATCGGCTTGTTTGCAAAGGAGGGCGGAAGGCAGAGAAGAGAAAAGCAGCCACGTGACTGGTGGGGAAAAGGAATTGGGGAAAATTTTCCATTCCTTTTGGCACCCGACTGCGTGAACTTGATAGCTTTTCATGTGATTGTCTTTTGGTTCCTCCCAAAGGAAATTTTCCACCGGCCTCTCTCCCTGATCTCGGGGTTTTTTGTTTTTTTTAATGACTAATTCACCATTGGCACTTCTTGTTAGAAAGTTTCTAAGACCTCGGATGATTCACATCGCTTAAAGAGCCGGAGGCAAATTTCTCTGGCTTCCAGATCTAATTATTACGGCATCTGTTAAATTGTTGGATTAGCCAGGAAGGGTTTTAAAACAACTGCCTGAAATAAAGAAAAAGGCCGAAGGGAGGCAGCCTTTTCTACTCTGGGGCTCTGTGATTTTGCGTCGGACTTCAAGTCTGGGGGTTTTAAGCCATGCTGGCTACAGATTAGTTGGTTTTAAATGATATTCCAACTCGGTTACTTATTGGGAAGGTAAACCGAGGCAGAATCTAGAGCCAGATTTGACTATCACTAGGCAGAGCAAAACCTTGGTTGATTTAACAGATTAACGGAGTTAATGTTTTGTCGCTAAGAGAGACAGTTCTTAAGTGAAGAGACAGATGGGTGGAGAGAGAAAGATGGAGAGAGACACAGACAGAGAACAGGGCTGTTTTGTCACTAAGCAAGACATTGGTCGCTAAGCAGAGTTGGAAGGGACTTTGTAGGTCATCTCAGGGTTTTAAATTGGTTTTAAATTTTATAAATCTATGTGTTTTAATATGGCTGTACACCGCCCTGAGTCCTTCGGGAGAAGGGCGGTATAGAAATCTAATAAACTTTAAATTTTAGTCTAACCCCACCTCCCCAAGCAGGAGACCCTACACCATTTCTGACAGATGGCTGTCCAGTCTCTTCTTGAAAGTTTCCAGGGATGAAGCTCCCACAGCTTCTGAAGGTATTTGCAGGAGCCCAATCTGAACTAAAGTCGAACTGTTACCAGGAGGGCACAAAACTAACCCAGCAACCTGATTACTCAATTACTGGGTTTTTTTCCCCTCTCTTAATTTTACAGGTGCTTTCTTATTTTCGGCCACTATGTTTTAAAACTTAATATCTTAATTTAAAAAAAAAAAGGCATGGTAGCTTAAATAGTTGGCACGCCACTTGACTCTCTAGAAAGCTTTTGTGAATCGGATCTCTCCAAATGTTTAGTTACCACTTCCTGGCGTACAGCATTATTGGTGAGCACCTCGTGTCCTGTTCCTTCGGTGAGGCTCAACTGCTTAGCTTTTTAGGATCAAAAGAGTGAGAGCAATCAATCCATGGATCAGAAGTTGCCTTCGGAAGTTGTGGGAGCTTCATCACTGGAGGCTTTCGAGAAGAGACTGGACTGCCATCTGTCAGAAATGGTGTAGGGTCTCCTGCTTGGGTGGGGGGTTCGACTAGATGACCTACAAGGTCCCTTCCAACTCTGTTAATCTGTCAAATCAACCAAGGTTTTGCTCTGCCTAGTGATAGCCAGATCTGGCCCTAGATTCTGCCTCAGTTTACCTTCCCAATAAGCAACCAGTTGGAAGATCATAAAGTGGGGGGGGTGTCTCTATGAAAAAGGAGAGAGAACCTTGAGCCCCATCTTATATTCCTTTTTTATACTTAACAAAAACGAAAGAGGAAAGTTGGTTGGTCAAGATAAGAGTAACCCTGCCTTGCACCGTAAATCAACCACAAACTTTGTTTGAAATGAGATAACTAGATGCCAGTTGATACTAAGAAACTTTTTTCTTATCAGACATCCTTCTGTAAATTCTCTTTTCAGTTTAGGAATGTTAGAAGCGATCTCGATCAATCCATACAACCGTAGGATAAAAGTTTTCCTACTTTCCAATCTGTAATGACCCTTAATATAGAAAAATAACTCAAATATTAAAATATAAAATAACTGTGTTAGTTAACAAATTGCAAAACCCAGGTCACGTGCCCCTCGCTAATTTGATATAAGTCTTCATCCACTTTTACACTTGACTTTTCTTCTAAGAAAATCTATTATCCATGAAATCTGATAAAGCTTTTGATTTCCTTCCATTGTTTTGTGGGGAAATCCCTTCCATTCTCTACTAAACGAAAGTGGCTGTTGAATAACAGGTGATTCTTTATTGTTAAGAATAGCATTATACAATCTGGACTAAAGATGCACACACATATATATGTGCGTGAGTGTATACATAAGAGTATATTAGCTGGACGCCCGTGCTTCGCTATGAAACTATGTGATCGGGCGTGATAAATTGACATTTAAAGCCTGAAGCTTAATGTAGAATGTGTAACTCCGTAGCATCAGAGCGCGTTAATATAAGGCAACTGGTAGTTGGAACAGAGGGGGAGAGGGAGTAAAATGTCCCAGCCCGCAGACCGGATGAGTCACGTGCTGGCCACACCCACACCCAGTTTAGTGAAGGGGTAGCGTCAGAGTGTATTAATATAAAGCAACTGGCAGTTGGGACAGAGTTCCTTTCAGGTGGGGAGGGGGAGTAGAACTCCTTAGCATCAGAGCATGTGAATATAATACTGTATCCTTTTTATTTGTGGTTGGTGGAAAGGCAGATGAAGGTGTCAGACATCTGCAGGATGATTCGGACAGGAAAAAGGAGACAGGTTTCCTCTTCTCCACCTTTTACTCTGCATCACCCAGCAAAATGGACATCAGGTCTTTTCAAGCAGATCCTTTCAACAATGCAATATTAGCTGTCAAATTGTGGCCTTCACATCCTGCGTAGCAATTTCCTCTTAACTGGATTGCCCTTGTTAGAAATGGGCTGTTAAAGAAACTGGTTCTTTGATATATTTTTTTTTTCTTCTTCTTTCTTTCTTTCTTTCCACATTTCCTGTTATGCATCTTCGAACATCACCTCTTTATACCCATTTTTAAGAAAAAAAAGGATCCTAGAGGCTGGTATCTCGACCATTTATTACAAATTCTTTATAAAAATTACAGATTTTTTTTTTTTATTACAGAGAAACGAGTATAAAAACAACACACTATTAACAGAAACAGCTGATCCAGGTTGAATTCTTGCCATTTAGAAAATCATCTCTAAAATATTTTAAATTTCCAATTGTTTCTATCTTTAATTCTTTAGAGCATGATGTTACTGGGGTTTTTTTTTCTTTTTAAATTGGCTCTGGCCTGTGTCTTTAAGAGCAGATTGAAACCAATTCAATGACATTTGTTATTCATTTTTCTTCCAAGGCAGGTTGGGTTATCAGTTCCCACCATGTACCCACCCCACCCGCTTAAGAAATCTGTATCGTTGAGAAGATGAAACTCTTTTAAGTTTAATTACATGATTTTTAAAAAAAAAAAATTCCCAAAATGGGAGAATGTGAGAGATCTCATTTGTCCTTCTGAGCAAGCTTTGATTTTCACATCTAGACCCAGGACTCAATTTGTTCTTAACGTGCTATGACGCAGCCATGACGGATGGATGCTTGGATTGTTAATCATTGTGCCTGAAAGGTCCTGGAAAAACCAGAAAGCTTGCGCTAATTTTGCAACCTTCATCATCCAAAAGGTGTTCGCTCAACACAGCACCTCTGATGAAGAAACCTCTACCAAAACATGATCATCTAAGATTGCAAAAGATTCTTTCCTTCTTTCTGTCTGTCTGTCTCTCTCTCTCTCTCTTTCTTTCTCTTTTTTGTTTTTCTTTCTCTATTTCTCTCTCCCTCCTCTCTATCTTTCTTTCCTTCTCTCTCCCTTTCTTTTTCTTTCATTCTCCCTCCCTCCCTCTTTCTTTCTTTCTTTCTTTCTTTCTTTCTTTCTTTCTTTCTTTCTTTCTTTCTTTCTTTCTTTCTTTCTTTTTCTTTCTTTCTTTCTTTCTTTCTCTCTTTCTCCATGGTTCACCCAACATGCAGGCCCTGCCAACTTTGAAATGGTTTGATTTTGAAACAACAAATCACAGGAAATCATCCCTTTGTTTTTGGGTCTCGAAGACCTAAATCTCCAGATGTTTCCTGCAAGAGGGGGAGAGTTCCCATCCCACCGAGCAGGAGAAACAATAAAAGTCCCACCCACCCCCCCGCTTTGTTTTTTGCTCTGAAGTAGAATTCCTCTCTTGATGTCTCTTCCCTCCCTCCGGTGACTCCTTAAATTTGGAATTCGACTGTCCGTTCTTGCAATGCTGTTTATTTACAAGCCTGGTCCTATCCCCCTCCTCCCGAAGGCCGCAACTGTTGGGCTGAACGAAATTCCATTCTCCCAAAGATAAAAATTCCCTCATTCTCAGGCAACATCAATGACCACAAGGAAGCCAGAAGGCGGCTAGCAGACTTAACCAGATTCCCAAAAGGTTTTGGTTAACCTGTGAATGGTCTTTTTTGCCCAGTTCCCTGGCAAGGCATAGCTAACCACATTTTTTGACGGCTTGCGTAGCCTTAGAAATGTTCAAACAAGCCCTTCCTGATTCTTGTTGCTCTGAGAACAGACAGCACTGGTGATTCCCCTGCCCGGAAAGTCCTGGAAATCAATTTCAAAGCTGTCGGCCTCGTGCCAGTTTGCGAGGAAGCGTGAGAACTGTTTTGAGTTTTTTTTTAAAGAACGAAGAGGTGTAGCATATTCAAACATGTGGCTCTTGTCCATCTCCACAGCGGTCCCAGCAATTCAGCTCCTTCATCCAACTAGCAACCCCGTCCGTCGCCTCTGTCCCTTCTAAGCAAACACTGCTTTTCTTAATTTTTATTATTATTTTGGTCTCCCCACCCCCAAAGGGCCTGGTGGCTCAGCAGACTGATAGCATTGTGATTAACACCAGCTGTCTGCAATTACTTTAAGTTCGAATCTCGCCAAGGCTCAAGGTTGACTCAGCCTTCCATCCTTTCAAAGGTAGGTAAATTGAGGACCCAGTTTGTGGGGGCAATAAGCTGACTTTGTATAAAATATACAAAAGGATGAAGGCTATTGCTTAAGGCATTGTAAAGCGCCCTGAGTCTCTGGAGAAGGGCGGCATATAAATAATTTTTTTTTTTTAAAAAAATGGCTTTCTTCGCCTTTCCAATTCCCTGCCCTTTCCTATGAGGACGGACCTATTTCAGGAGTTTTGTCACCGCAGGGAACAGATCTGCTCTGATTTCCCCGACCAGCTTGGCAGGCCGTTGTTCTCCGCCAAAACGGAGACGCAGAGGATTTTCTTCACCGCCTCCCGACAGAGAGGGCAGCGGCCGCTGGTTCTGAAAATCTTCAAGGAGCATCTGGAGCAGAAGCCGGTGTGATGGCAAGGGAACATCATGGTACTGGCCTGGGACGCAAAACAGACCATGCAATCTTCCACAGTGTTTTCTTCAGCTCTTTCCTGGAACTCCAAGCAGGCGGGATCTGCGGAGGCACAAATATTTCAACGGGAAAGTTTAAAACGGGGGTGTCCAGCCCACCTTGCCGACTTTAAGACTGGCGGACTTTTAACTCCTAGAGGCTCCTTTTTGCCTCCTTGCAGGCTTCCACACCCCATGCTTAAAGCCAACAAGCCTTGCGGATTGTGTGTGCGTCATTGTCGCATAATGGCTTTAAAACAAAATGGAACTTTTGCCCTTGAAGGGGAACGTATGTCCTATCCATAAGGGAGCCCTCGACTTATGAGCACAATTGAACCCAAATGTTTTGTCGCTAAGCGAGACAGTTCTTAAGGAAGACAGAGACAGATGGGTGGAGAGAGAGAGAGATGGAGAGAGACACAGACAGACAGAGGGAACGGGGCTGTTTTGTCAGGGCTGTTTTGTCACTAAGCAAGACATTTGTTGCTAAGCGAGACAGTTCTTAAGGGAGATGGAGAGAGAGAGGGAAGGAGAGAGACAGAGTGGGAGGGAGAGAGACAGAAACAGACAGAGACACAGAGAGAGACAAAGAGAGAACTAGGTTATTTTGTCACTGTGAGACATTTGTTGCTAAGTGAGACAGTTCTGGAGGGAGGGAGGGAGAGAGAGAGAAAACAGGGCTGTTGGTCACTCCACCGGCCTTCCTCTGCCCTAAAAAAGCCACACAAGGCAAATTGTCCGGCCTGCAGTTGCTTACCGAGAAGTTGGACCGCTTTGGTTCTTCCGTAGACGTCCACAACGGCCCAAAGAGGAGATTTAACCGAGACGCCGTTGAAGAGGAAGGAGCCTTCGGCCTCAAGGTTGGTGCTGCAGAAAACGCAGCCCCAGCTGTCCACCCAGAAGCTGATTATGGTCTCTTCTTCGATATATTCATCTGGTAAAACACACGCACGGGTCTTCCCTTGGGCGACCAGGTTTGGGCACAGAAACGGAGGCAGGTCGCCGGACTGAAGGCAGGGGTTTTTCCAGGTGAAGCCCACCCGTAGACCCCCTTGCCACTTCTGGTCTTCTTGTAAGATTTTCAACGTCACTTTCTCATAAAGCTCTACGGGCCGGTTGGAGAAGACGATACCATCGTGGAACGTGTCTACTCTACTTACTGTACAGCAAGATTCGTCCAGGATAACCTGGGATCCTTTGATGTAAGGATGGAAGAACAGCGGACTGTAGGAAGCTTCGAGAAAACACTCCGATTCTGTGGAGACATGAAACATCACGAATACAAACATAGAAAGGAGAGAGACCAGAAGTCCTCAAGGGAACCCGTTGGCATCAATGAAGAACATTGGGGCGCGACGATGCGACTCCCATGTGACTCCTCTCCTGCATGAGCTGCATTGGCTTCCGGTGGACTTCCGGGTGGCTTCAAGGTGTTGGTGATCACCTTTAAAGCGCTCCATGGCTTAGGGCCGGGGTACTTACGGGACCGCCTTCTTCCACCAATTGCCTCCCACCGGCCAGTTCGCTCCCACAGAGAGGGCCTCCTCAGGGTGCCGTCGGCCAGACAATGCCGGCTGGCGACCCCCAGGGGGAGAAAAATAAGCCCTAGCATGATTTTTCAGGATGCTCGTAATATAAGCCCTACCCCCAAAATAAGCCCCAATTAAGATTGTCAACCAGACAGGTGTTTAGTACTGTATTTCTCCCAAAATAAGACCTAACCGGAAAATAAGCCCTAATGCGTCTTTTGGAGCAAAAATTAATATAAGACCAGGTCTTATTTTGGGGAAAACACGGTAGAAAGCGTGCAGAGAAGAGCAGCAGCGGAGATGATAAAGGATATGGAGGTTAAAAGGTGCGAGGTATGTCTAGACTAGCCCAACAAAAAGAAGGATTAAGAGGGACCTGGTTATTGTCTTCCGGTACTTAAGGTGTTGCCACAAAGAGATTAACCTACTCTCCAAAGCACCTGAGGGCAGGACAAGAAATAATGGGTGGAAGCTTGTTAAAGAGAGGTCCAGCCTAGGAGGTAAGCAGAATATTTGTTCAGTGAAAACAATGAGTCAGTGGGACAGCTTGCCTCCAGAAGTGGAAGTTCTCAAGAAGAGATTTCACCTGGATGGTATAAGGTTTCCTGCTTGAGCAATGGGTTGGACTAGAAGACCTCTGAGGTCCCTGTGATTCCATGTTCTTTTCCGCTTGGTTAATGACTGCAATAAAGTTACCTGAATTTATGTTTTATGCTCCGTGTTTTATTACTGTGATGATGGTGAGTCATGGCCCCCGGAGGTTCTGCTTAACTTCGTTGGAGGACATCAGAGGGATGCCCATATTAAGAGCATCCGCTGAGTGCAGAGTTTGCAAATCCTTAAATCCGTGATTTTTCTGGGACGCTAAGGAGGATCTGGGAACGTTTTGACCTTAAGAGCACTCAGCACCTTCTCAAGGTGCTCAGCTCCCTTGGGAGAGCAAAACAGGTTTGGTGGGTGGAGACCGGAAGCCGTCAAATGCTTTCGAACTGCACAAGGGCCTCATTTTCAGATCTCCTGCCAGCTTTGTATGAGTTTATTGTTGCAGATAAGGGAAATTGCAGATAAAGGATTAACGTTTATACTTGTGGAAAAATACAAGATAAGCCTCGTGTGGGAATGAATAATAATTAAAAAAAACCAAGTGCATTTAGAGGAAATAAGTCATTGAGTTACTTTCACTTTCACTCTGTCACAGGCGTTAAACTAACAATGCAAGGAGAAGTTAATTTCCCAATAAAACGGCATATGCTAAAGAGCCAAGGTTAGAGGTTACACATCTGAACCTTTTCTTGATGCCAAAAATCCAGGCCAGAGATAAACTGATTCAGAACAACAGAATAACTAATCCACTAATAACTAATAACTAATCCAACCCCCTGCTCGAGCGGGAGAACCATTTCAGATAAGTGACTGTCTCTTCTTAAAACTCCAGTAATGGAGCACCCATAACTTCTGGTGGCAAGCTGTTCCACTGATTAATTGTTCTCGGTGTTAGGAAATTTCTCCTTAATTCCAGGTTGCTTCTCTCCTTGAGTAGTTTCCATCCGTTGTTTCTTGTCCTGCCCTCTGGTGCTTTGGGAAATAGGTTGACCCCCCTCTTCTTTGGAGCAATCCTTTACTTCATTGGAG